>NC_057798.1:542301633-542305687 GCF_018294505.1 Triticum aestivum
CGGCTGGCAGCGGGGAGTGCCACGTGGCGCTCCTTGATTCGCTGGCGGTAGCGGCTGGACGCGTCCGGCGCGGACGGACATGTCCGGTGCGGCGCGGAGGGGAAAATTTAGGGTTAGGGATGGATTTGATCCGGAATTTCGGGGGAGGAGGCATATATATAGATTCTGGGAGCTAGGAGAGTCCAAATGGGGTGCGGTTTTCGCCCACACGATCGTGATCGAACGACCGAGAGCAGGGAGGGGAGTTTGCTGGGTTTTGGGCCACTTTGAAGGGGTGTTGGGCTGCAAAGAGAAAGGGGGGTTTCGGGCTACACGGTTAACCGTTGGAGTATCAAACGACCTCGAAATGGCACGAAACTTGATAGGCGGTCTACCGGTGTTATACCAAGGCCACTTGACAAGCCTCGGTCCATTCCGAGAACGTTTAACACTCGCTCACAAAGAGAGACGAAAGGGGAACGCCGGAGGGCATAGGAGTGCCGGAATGCGAAACGGACAACGGGGAAAATGCTCGGATGGATGAGGCGAACACGTATGCAATGCAATGCACATGATGACATGATAAAATGCGACACGCAAGCAAATGACATGGCAACAATGACGAATAACTGGCAGACACCTGGCGCATCGGATCCGGGGCGTTACAACACTCCTCCACTAACAAGAGATCTCGTCCCGAGATCTTAGGACCGAGACGGAAGGAAAAAAAGGATGAGATGAACCAAGAACTCAAGAGAAGAAGCAAAGAATCGAGAGCACTCGAGAAGAAAAGAGAAACGACGAGAATGACGAGAATCGAAAGCTCACGGAATCAGATAGGCTATGAAACAACTCTGGTTAGACGAGATAAGAAATGAATAAGACTGAAAGGATTTAGGCAGCACGCCGGCTAGAATGGAAGGAATAGAACATGAACTTAACAAGATGGAATGACACTTGACGAGATGAATGACACGATGCCTCCGGAAGAATTGAAAGAATTGAAAAGAACTTAGAAGGAAGGATTGAATGGATTTGAATATCTAAGAAGAACGAAGAAATGCAAAACTCCAATTCAAAAGAATACAGAGAATTTAATTGCACTTCGAGACGCGAGAAGAAAAGATATTTGAACTCTACCAACAAGAATCTTGATGAACACTTGAGAAATGAATTAAATCATGAAGAACCACCATGAAGAACTCCGGTAACAAAAGGATGACGAGATAAAATTGAAGGATGAAAAAGAAATAAGACAAAAGCCTTGCGATGATTTAGATGGAGGTTCTGACGAAATGGCCGAGGAAATTGACTCCGGACAAGAAAAGATGAACACACTTGGAACTAGAATTTATTCATCAAGAACAAACTCCAAAGGAAGGGATTAATCACTCTGATGAAATAAGAATAAGATTTATTCTATGCTCCCTTCATCAAATTAAATTGATGACAAGCAATGGATTTTGCATATTACTTATTCTTCTTGAAAGAGGATTAAGAAGTGACATATCGCAAACTTGAGAAGTTCTTCATGGACCACCGGTAGGATTGAAAAGAATGAATGAATTAAAGTGATGATCAAGGAAAAAGAATCTTGAACGAACCACCGTTAGAAATGAAAATGACTGATGAAAGGGACTGAATCACCGGGAATAATTTGAAGAACCAATAAGCTAGAGGGGATTTAGATGCAAAAGAACGAAGAGATAATGAGCTGATTAAAGAACACTTGAATGAAGCACCGGAATAATTGGATAACGGTAGCTGAAATGTGAGGACGAAGAATTCTTCTGAAACAATGGCCTCCGGTGAAAAGAAACGGAAAAACAACTTCTGACATACTCCGGATGGGTAAGAAAAGAATATCTGACAAATGGAATAATTCGATAGGATAACATGAAGCTAGCACCATGAATCTTCGAGAGAATGGGCAAGATGAAAAAAAACTCTTCTTCGGTCTTCAAATGACGACGGGAAAAACACCACCAAAATACTGAGATATTCCGGTAGAATGAAAAGCGAAGGGGTTGAACCAACAATGAAGAGAGTTTGAAAACGATCTTGGAGATGGCATCTGACTGATGAAATCCATTCTTATGTCATACTTGAAAAGAATTGAGAATAACTCCAGAGAAAATAGAAGAGTCAGGTAAGATCCTGGGAAAAGACCTGTGGGTTAGGGCCCACTGAAGAGATAACACCGTTGAAAAGGATTGTTGAAGAGATAGGTGAAGCAACGGAACAATTGAAATATTAGAATGAGGTGACAACCTCGAATCAATTGGAACATAGACGAATCTCCTGAGATGTCTCGAACACTCCGGAATGATTGAATGGCGAGAGGCAAACGAGCAAGGAGAACACTTGATCCAAGGAAAAGAATAGAATCACTACCAAAAAATTTGAATTGAATCCACCGGAAAAGATAAAGAGATGAAGAATGTCAAACGAGACGAGAATTCACCGGTTGAAATAATTGAGGAAAGACTGAAGAGGCTCCGCACGAATGAAATTGATGCTCGAAAGAGGATCAGGCTCCGGGAAGAAAAAGGGTGGGAGGGTGGGAAAACAAATGCAACTTGGAAGGGGAAATCGACGAATATCTTGAAGAGACAACACCGGTTGAAATCATTGAGGAAAGAAAGCAAAGGCTTCACACGAGTAGGATGGATACTCGATTACGGACTCCGGTTCCGAGAAGAAGAAGGGGTGGGCGGGTGGGAAAAGAAAACAACTGAGGATTGAACTTGCAAAGATGAAGAGGGTCGAATCAACTTGACGAGAAATGCACCGGATGAAAAGAGCTGAGAACCAACGATTGGAAAACCAACTGCGTGATCCTAAAGAAAATTTGAAGGGGAAGAGAAGTAATTCAAAACACCTACGTCAAGATTCCTTACCAGAGCGACGAAGGGGCTGAGGAGTAAAAAGAATTCCTACTCTTCGATATAACTAAACTCCGAAAACAGTTTTCTTCTAGACTCAACAATGGCCAAACTACACGATCAATCAAGGGGGCTCCTAATGTCAGTCGAGGCTCTGATACCAACTTGTCACGCCCAATATGCGACCCTATCCAAAAGGAACTCGAAGGTCCCACCAAGGATAGACCCGCATATTGAAACGCTTTTGCAAGGTGGATATCATTACATCAACATTACATAATAGATGGGGATACATACAAGAGGCATACAATGCCACACGAATACAACATCACAATACATAAGAGCACCACCCGACTACGGATGAAACATAAACAGAAACTCAAACAACATCCACCCTGCTAGCCCAGGCTGCCGACCTGGAACCTATCCCCTGATCGAAGAAGAAGCAGAAGAAGAACTCCAAGACAAGCAAACATCGCTCTCACGTCATGAACTTCGCACAACCTGTACCTGCAACTCTTGTTGTAGTAATCTGTGAGCCATGAGGACTCAGCAATCCCATTACCATGGGTATCAAGACTAGCAAAGCTTAAAGGGAAAGGAAGGGGTAAAGTGGTGAGGCTCCAGCAGCGACTAAGCATATATGGTGGCTAACATACGCAAATAAGAGCGAGAAGAGAGCAAGCAGAATGGTCGTGAAGCTAGCAATGATCAAGAAGTGATCCTGAACTCGTACTTACGTCAAACATAACCCAAAAACCGTGTTCACTTCCCGGACTTCGCCGAAAAGAGACCATCACGGCTACACACGCGGTTGATGCGTTTTAATTCGGATCTGGTGTCAAGTTATCTACAACCGGACATTAACAAATTCCCATCTGCCTATAACCGCAGGCACGGCTTTCGAAAGATTATACCCTGCAGGGGTGTCCCAACTTAGCCCATGATAAGCTCTCGCGATCAACGAAGGATATACCTTCTCCCAGGAAGACCCGATCAGACTCGGAATCCCGGTTTACAAGACATTTCGGCAATGGTAAAACAAGACCAGCAAAGCCTCCCGCTGTGCCGACAAATCTCGATAGGAGCTGCACATATCTCGTTCTCAGGGCACACCGGATGAGCCAGACGTCGGGTTGGCATAGACCCTGATTGCCCAGGGGGCGCTGGACATCGCTCGGTTTGGACCA
>NC_057798.1:542305924-542308812 GCF_018294505.1 Triticum aestivum
TCGAGAGCGCGACTCCCAAGGGAAAAAGGGCTAGGTGAGGCAAATGGTAAAACCAAGGTTGGGCCTTGCTGGAGGAGTTTTATTCAAAGCAAACTGTCGAGGGGGTCCCATAAATCACTCGACCGCGTAAGGAACGCAAAATCTGGGAACATAACACCGGTATGACGGAAACTAGGGCGGCAAGAGTGGAACAAAACACCAGGCATAAGGCCGAGTCTTCCACCCTTTACCAAGTATATAGATGCATTAATAATATAAGAGATATTGTGATATCCCAACCAAATCTTGTCCGCCATGGAGAAATCTTCAACTTCACCTGCAATTAGCAACGCTATAAGAGGGGCTGAGCAAAAGCGGTAACATAGCCAAACAACGGTTTGCATAGGAAAGGTGTCAAAGGTTTGAGGTTCATGGCAATTTGGGATGGCTTGATAAACAAAAGATAGGTAACGCAGCATAGCGATAGAACGAAGCAACTAGCATAGAAATGATAGTAGTGAGATCCAGGGTAGCGGCCATCTTACCTGAAATCCCGCAAGGAAGAAGAACGAGTCCATGAAGAAGATGAAGCCACGAAGATGAACCAAGCGTAGACGAACGAATCCTCACGATCGCAACGAAAAGGGAACTATCGAGAAGAAGCACACAACATGGTAAACACACCACACATGAACAAGACATGATGCACGAACAAGCATGATGCAAGACAAGACTACATGAAGCTAATCATGGCAAGAGATGATGCAAACAAGAGCAACACATCAAGACAAGTTTAAATGAGGCCGGAAACAACATATAACAATTCCGGTAAGTCCTCATATGTAAATTTCGAAATTGGTCCAGATCTGAATAAACCTTATATTCAAGTTGTTAAACAGCAAGTTAATATGCACAAGGATGATCTACACGAGATTCTAGTCAAGTTACATATAAAGATCATTTAGTTCGGAGCTACGGCCTAGAAGATATGAGCAAAACAAGTTAAACATGGCATTGATGCAAAATGCACCCAAACATCAAGAAAACACCTCAAAACAAGGATGCAATATGATAATATGATACTACATGCAATTCTAAGCAAGTTTCATGTAGAGCACACTCAAAACGGAGCAACGGTTCAACACACACACACTATACAAGTTATAGCAACAATCTGTCCAAAACAGCAACTAGGCATCTTGCAAGCATCAAAACAATATACTACAGCACCCCAACATGAGAACAAAAGGCATGGACATGATGTACAGGTAAAGCATAACAAAACATGAACACTGAGCTAACTCCAGAAATCACTAGAACATGCTCAAACACACATGAAAAGATTGCAAGTAATAACAATTTCAGACTTTGCAGAAAATAACATCAGGATGCAATGTTTAGAGCTATCAAACAACATGTTACAGGAACTTATCATGGCAAACAAAGGCATGGCATGAACCTACTAAATTCATAGAACAAAAGTCCCTTACTGACCATAAGCCAAAAAGGATCAGAAGATATGATGGCACCCACGTAAACATGACAAGTTATATTACAGATTCAAACATGGCAGGAACAGAATTATGAAGGCATGTAAATGAGCTTGTACCACTCACTACAGAGCAATACATGGCATGGCAAGGCAACCAACAGTAAGAAGGCATATTTGTGAAGCTAAGCATGGCAAGAGCAAGTTCATAGGGTGCATGGATCACTAGCAAAACACATGGCAACAACTGAACTTAATGTTAACAGGCTGACATCAACATTATGAAGCAACTTTGGAGCAAGATATGAACAAGCTACAACAAGCTACAAATGCAACCAGGGGCATGGATGGATAGAGCATGACATGTAGATCAAAATATATTTATAGAACATCTCCAGATTATGCATAGAATGATTTGTAGCAGCGGGTTTACATAGCATCACCAAATAACAGATTCAGCCTAGCGAAACAGTAACAGCAAGTACACTACTTAACAAGCTCGATTCACTCACCACAAGTTATTGCATGACAAGATAAGCATAGCATCATCAAGAAGACATGTTTGCGAAACAAACCAAGTCAAGAACAAGTTCATAGCGTGTAAGGATCAACTACAACAACCTTGGCAAAATTGAATAACATGTAAACAATCTGCCAGGAAACATTTTGAAGCAAAAGTAGAGCACGAAAATGACATGCTAGACTACTCCATAATTGCAACCCAGGACATGAATGGATAGACAATAACCATATGTTCAAAACATCCTTACTGAAGTATCTCAAAATATGCATGGATCTCTCTGTAGCATCAAGTTTACATGGCATCAAAATAACAGCAGAACATGGACTAAAACAGCAACATCACGATGCCTAGTTTGCATGCTTGTGCTAGTCACCACATTGATCACAAAAATACATGCCATACACCTCTGTAAAGAAGACATGGCATAGTTCAAAACACATGTAGACATCAACCTCATAGGATGCACACATCAATCATGGCAAAAATGACAAAAGAGCTCGTTCTGTTAACAGACAGCAGACAAGATTATGAAGCACTCTTGCAACAATGATTCATGCATCAAGATGACCTCAAATGAATATGATGCAATGTAATGAAATGACGTACTCTTCGAGACGAACAATTTGACATATTACACGCACGAAACGGAGCTACATGCAGAGAGATATGGCAGGTCGAACATGGCATGAAAATTACACAGATCTGAGACTTAGCAGATTTCTCACCCCGGGGAAAAAGTCAACCGCGACGAGGACTTCGCCGGAATCTCACCGGAGAGGAAGGGGATGGCCAGAGACGGGCGGATGAGGCCGGGGATGGGCGGATCCGGGCGGCGCCGGCCCGGATCTGGCCGGAGGAGGCCGGCGCTGGGCCTGCGGTGGCCGGGCCGGGGAGGCA
>NC_057798.1:542654068-542663070 GCF_018294505.1 Triticum aestivum
TGCAGTCCAAGCACTCGCCTAAGTTATAAAAATCCTACCGAGTGAAGAGCAACCCTCTCACTCGGGGGCTTAGCTGCAGCCCTGTGCTCGCCTAAGTTATAAAAATCCTACCGAGTGAAGAGCAACCCTCTCACTCGGGGGCTTAGCTGCAGTCCAAGCACTCGCCTAAGTTATAAAAATCCTACCGAGTGTGGAGCAACCCTCTCACTCGGAGGCTTAGCTGTCGCCATGTGCTCGCCTAAGTTATAAAAATCCTACCGAGTGAAGAGCAACCCTCTCACTCGGGGGCTTAGCTGCAGTCCAAGCACTCGCCTAAGTTATCGAAATCCTACCGAGTGAAGAGTAAAACTTCTCACTCGGGGGCTTAGCCGCAGCCCAGTGCTCGCCTAAGTGGACTAAAGAATAAGTCGATTGCAGTAAAGGCGCCTTGCTTTGAACCTGCAAAAGACATTTTGAGCCGAAGGCAATCATATTCAAGCGCCAAATTCAAGTTTGAATCGATATCTAAAGGAACCGAAAGTGCTCAGGCGTCAAGCCCGTTAAGGTTTGTCGGTTACAATTCCACTCGGCATACCGAGGCAAATTTAAAGCGTCGAGCCAGAAGAAGTTTTTTACCCCTCCTGTGGAGGGCTGGAAGGTGCAACAAATTCATCAAGGTCAATTCCGTCGGCGATCCGAGTGGCAGCTGCAAGGAAAGTCTCCATAAAGGACCTGAAGTCGTGCTTCTTGGTATTGGCCACCCGAAGGGCCGCCAGCTTCTCCTCTCGCGCATCTTTGCAGTGGACTCGGGCCAGACACAGAGCGACATCTGCACCACACCGAGCCGAGGACTTCTTCCACTCCTGCACTCGACCAGGGATCGTGTTCAAGCGGGCCATCAGCGACTCAAGGTCATTCTGAAGTGTCTCCTCAGGCCAGAGCGTCGAGTCGATGCGCGATGTGGCGGCCTTCAGCTTTGCGAGATAGTCCACGACAGCTGCAACACGGGACTCCATCGGAAAACTTCCATGGCAACTTCGTCGTTCACCGGAGAATTGACGGGGTCGAGGTTTGGCTCCAGCCGGCTAGTTTCTTCTTCAAAGTTTTGACAAAATTCTGCAAGGGTGGTCACTAAGTCAAGGGGATGGTCGAATGGAAAAATCACGATTGGAAACGTCTGCCAAGCATAGAGATTTACCTTCAAGCATAAGAAACAGCTTCTTGGCAAGTCCACTCAGGAAAGCCTCCAGATCAGTTTTCTTCCCAGTCAATTTGCTGACTTGGTCGGTCAGGGCAGCTTTATCAGTTTTCAGTCGACTGATCTCCTTGTTGGCAATCCCAAGAGCAGCTTTCAGATTGGCATTGTCTTGTTCAAGCTTGGTGACTGAAGCTAACTTCTCGTCGGCAAGCTTGATCTTCTCAGCTAGCTCAAGGTCTTTCTTCTGCTGGGCCTCCCTTACCTTACCTACAAGTCACAGCAAGATCAGATTTTGAAACAAGCAAGGGGAAAAGCAGTCGTCAGGGTCTCACCAAACATACCTTCGGTCTCCTCCTTTGCCTTTGTCAGCTTCTCCTGAACCAGCTTCAAGCTCAGCTCGACTTGAGTATGTTTTTGTTCCAGCTCTGAGTAGCGAGCCACAAGATCACAGGAGTTCTGCGAAGAACCAATCGACTAAATGTCAAATATAATTCACTTCCGAGTGAAAAAGGGAAAAACACACGTTTCTAAGACTACAGCCAAATACAAGCATTCGACCGTAGTCTCGGGGACTACACCCAGTGGGTGCACTCAGCGTGCCCCCACTAATCCTGTTGAAGACAAAGTCAACCAATCGACCTCAAAAAAAAAGTGCGAGATGCATTCTCTAAGACTGTGATCAACTGCAAGCAGTCGACCACAGTCTCGGGGACTACACCCAGTGGGTGCACTCAGCGTGCCCCCACCGGTTTGTGAAATCCAGTCGACCAGTCGACTGACAGAAAGATTGACATCATAAAGCCTAAGGCCGACTGCCAGCAGTCGACCTTAGCCTTGGGGACTACACCCAGTGGGTGCACTCAGCGTGCCCCCACCGGTTTGTGAAATCCAGTCGACCAGTCGACTGACAGAAAGATTGACATCATAAAGCCTAAGGCCGACTGCCAGCAGTCGACCTTAGCCTTGGGGACTACACCCAGCGGGTGCACTCAGCGTGCCCCCGCTAACACGGAGTTTATTCGACACACCCAGTGGGTGACTACTATAAATTCCGGAAAAGAAAAGTTTTTGGTAGCATATCCAACAGAACAAACAGCGGTCGACTGACCTGGACATTGCTTTGGAGGGCAGAGCTGGCGTCATAAGCTGCCTGGCTCGCGTCCCGGATGGTCTTCAGCTGCTCCATCATGAGTCCCGCCTGGCGTATTGCCTCCTTCGCTGCGCCAGCTTGGTCCTCTGGGACATGATGCGTCGTGAAGAGGGAGGGCTGCTGAGCACTCGTCAGTGGATTCGCGAAGGACACCGTGTGTCGAGTGGTGTTCTCTTCCTCCACAGTCAGAATCTCAGGCGCCGTCACATCCTGAGGCACCTTACTGGCGGACGCTTTCCGACTCCTCCTGCGTGCCAGTGGTTCTTCATCCTCGTCGTCATCAGGGAGATTGATAACAGTATTGGGTGGAGCTGCGGAGAAGAATCAGGATCAGAGATCGCGAGTCAGTCGACTAAGAACGGTGTTAAGAATACAGTACCTGGGTTCGAAGTTGCTGCGTCCTCCATCTCGTGGTCATCAGCCCGGGCCGAGGTTTCAGAAGTAGCAGCACTGCAACTCCAAAGGATCAGTCGACTAACTTCAGCGTCGACCAGAGATAAAGTTCACACAGAATAAGAAAATATGAGCAGCACGGTTACCCTGATATGGTGGGGATGGACACCTTCATCTTCGGCAAGAGCTTGATCGGCTTCGACAAGGCCGCCCTGGGCTGCTTCGGCGCCTTTTCAGTCGGCACCGGAGAGGTGGTCTGAGGGCGCTTGGTCGACTGAGTGGCGGTCGCAACCCCCTTACCACGTTCGGTCGAAGGGTCGTGGACAAGCTTCGACCGCCTTTCTAAGCGCGGTGGTTCGACCTCCTCCTCCTCTTCTTCCTCGTCCTCGACGTCGTCTTCATCACCGTCATCATCATCATCGCCGTCATCATCCTCTGCAACATCCGAGTCCCATTCCTCCTCTTCCTGGCTCTCGCCCCCGCTCGCCTCGCCCTCCTCAGTCGAAGCTTGTGCCCCATTGGGCATCGAGTACAGCTCGGTGAGGGCCTAGCAGATGCCCAAACAAGGATCAGTCGACCAGTCGGCAGGGTTAACAGAAATGAATACGACAAGGGCGCAGTGGAGAGCAGAGCAAGTGTACCTTGTTTGGGTCGCTGTTATGGTCGAGTGGAGGAATCCTTCTGGCTCCGCGCGGGTTGTCCTTGTTTCCGGTAACGGCTACCATCCATCTTTCCAGAGTGACGTCGTCGACTGCTTCTGGATGGACTCTAGTCTCGTCTTTGGTCCCACAGTACAACCACATGCAGTGGCTCCAGAATTGAAGGGGCTGGATGCGACGCCTGAGGAAGACCTCCAGAAGATCCATGCCCGTCACCCCCTCCCGAACCAACTGCACCACGCGCTCCATCAACATCTTCACGTCAGCTTTCTCCTCCGGAATCAGCTTCAGAGGGGAGGGCTTGTTCACTCGGTCCATGGTAAACGGAGGGAGTCCACTCGACTGCCCTGGCGTCGACTGGACCTAGCAGTAGAACCAAGTCGACTGCCAGCCTCTGACGGACTCGGGAAAGGTCATGGGCGGGAAGGTGCTCTTATTCCTCACCTGAATCCCCAAACCCCCGTACATTTGGACGACTCGGGTTCTCTCATCACCTGGGCTCGCCTTCTTCACGGTCTGAGATCGAGACGTGAATATATGTTTGAACAAACCCCAGTGCGGTCGACAGCCCAAGAAACCCTCACACATGGACACGAACGCAGCAAGATAGGCAATGGAGTTTGGGGTAAAGTGGTGGAGCTGCGCTCCGAAGAAATTCAAGAAGCCACGAAAGAAAACACTCGGCGGCAAGGAAAACCCGCGATCAACATGGGTGGCCAAAAGCACACACTCACCCTCTTCTGGCTGGGGCTGCCACTCCTTCCCCGGAAGCCTCGCAGCTCCGTGGGGGATCAAGCCCTCATTGGCCATGTCGAGGAGGTCATTCTCCGTGATGGTCGACTGGATCCAGTCTCCTTGGACCCAGCCCTTCGGCAGGCGGGATCTGGACGAGGACCCTCCGCGGCTGGTGGATCTCCCCTTTGCCTTCTCCGACGCCGACGCCTTCTTTGCACGCTCCAGCGCCGCCGTCTTCTCCTTGGCCATGGTCGCCGGCGAGATGCGCGAAGGGAAGTGGTGCGGGGGCGAGAGCGAGGACGCTGAGCAGGGAAGAAGGAAGCAGAGAGAGGGAGAATGCTGAGGCGCAGCATAGAAATCCTCGCCGGGCGCATTTATAAGGTCCCTTCCGAGTGGCTGACATGTGGGCCCGGTTGATCTAATCATATCTGGGAGCAGTTATGCAGACTGGATATGTGGCGAAAAAGGCGGCGCGGAGATCGAGGCGTCTATGCCCCGTCCCATCCGAACGCCGCGGTCCGCCCCGCTTCGCGCGCGCCCCCAAATTTCGCATCCCGCGGAATCCGCGAGCAACAAATCAGTCTGTCAGACGCGGTGTTTCCGGCGATCCGTCGCTCGGAGATCGTCGAAGCCCGAAAGATCACTCGACGCAAAAATAGAATGGATCGAGTCGACTGAAGGCAAATTGCTCCCTGTCAACGAAGAGATTCTTTGGTCCAGAACAGCGCACAACTAGAGCGCAAAGGTTAATCGGAAACGACATCAACTCCTTCTTCACTCGAAGCCTCAATCCATTCGGGGGCTAATGATGGGGTTATGTACCTAGGGTAGGGTCATGGACTTGATCCAAGTAACTTACCCCAAGACATCCTTAGAAGAGGTCGCCTTCCAGTCGACCAATGAGGACTCACTCGACTGGTCTGAAGGACTCGACCACGAAGACTCACTCGACCATCAGGAGGTCAAGAGGCACTCTGCACTGCAACGGCCTGTAATCAAGTAGACTTTATGATAGTAAAGGCACTTTATGTGGGGCGTTACCAGTAACGCCCCAGACTTAACTCACCTTAAACCCTCTCCTTCGTGGGCTGGCTGGGGTCCTGGCGCACTCTATATAAGCCACCCCCCTCCACAGGCAGAAGGGTTCGGCACCTTGTAGCTCATATACTCATAACTCACTCGACCGCCTCCGGGCTCCGAGACGTAGGGCTGTTACTTCTTCTGAGAAGGGCCTGAACTCGTACATCCTTTGTGCTTACAACTTCTCCATAGCTAGGACCTTGACTCTCCATACCTACCCCCCACTCTACTGTCAGGCTTAGAACCACGACATAGGTTACATGTCATCAAAAATATATCATCAGAAAACTTTGAAATGTACATCCAATAGCATACTTTTTTCTTTACCCGCAAAAAATAAAATAAGAAATGACATACTTTTTGTGGCATAAAAACCATATTATGTTGGTAAAAATTAATGGTCAAAATTTGACATAAAAGTAGCCGCCACCTCCTCCCCAAGAAAAAAACATATGGTTTCTCTACCTCCTGGCGGCCGCCGCCGGTCCCCATCATCTCTGGTGGCTCTCGGGCCATGGAAGCGCCGTGAACCCCGGCCCTTACCGGCCCTCTTGCTTCGGTTTTAGGTATTTTTATGAGTTTGTTTATTACAGTTTGTCTCCTACTTAGGAAGACGGGACGGTGGTGACTTCCTGAAAATGGAATAAGCTTCTCCCGTCTAGCCCCCGTTCCGGTGATGCGTCTAGCATCGTCGGAGGACATGTGGATGCATCTTCAACGGATCTCGTGGGATTCTGTCGGTGTTGGTCTTTGATGGATCTACTTGCATCCAGTCTTCGTTTGTGCGTCTATAGGTTAGATCCTTACGATCTACACTTCTCTTCATCGGTGACGGTTGTTGTTCTGATGTGCTGTCCTATACAACCATAGCGTTACGACTTCCCCACGGTGTACTACAACAAGTTTGTCCTGGCTCTAGTGAGGGAGGGCGCTTGTAGTCGTCGCCAGGTGGTACATAGATGTGGATGTAAAAAAATTTATTTCTATGTTCTTTGTGCTACCATAACATGATGAATATATCAGAATTTTTCTTGAAGAAAAATTGACACAAAAATACAAAGTAGACTTGTACAAAAAACGAAGAGAGTAATACAATTTCATTTGTACTGTAAATTTAAGCATCCAAATTTTCAGCTATACATATTTTTGGAGATAAGGCCTTCATCGGACCGATGCATATCTTTGGAACACGGTGGCCAGTGCACCCAATTTGGAAAAACAATTTTTAAAATAACAAAGAGTCAAAAAATTCTGAAACTTTTTGTACTAACAAAAATGGCCTAGCGTAATGCTTGTGTGAAAATTTACATGGAGGGATGACTCTCACGGAATTCTTGGCAAAAAATGTTTGTAAGTCAAAAATATGTGAATAACAATATTGATTTTGTTTTTATCCCCAGAAATACCAGGAAGTCATTCCTTCACGAAACTTTTCACATGATTATTATGCCAGGTCATGTTTGTCACAAAAAAGTTTCATAACTTTTTGACCTTTCGATATTTATTGTTTTAATTTTTTTTTCAATTTAGGTCCAATGGGATCTGAGACCCACTGGGTACTTCCGTTCGTCCAATTTTATATATAAAGTCAAATATACTCACAGAAATTTGTAAGAGCGGACGAGCTCGCCTGCACACGGAATCTTTGTGCGCTCGTTCGCCTAGAGATCCAGGTCGAGCTACGGATTATGGACGGTATAGTTTGCGCAGAAATAAAGTACTGTATCTGACTTACACAACAGTGATGCGGGCCCATATCTCAACAGCTAGACGGCCGTTCGGGAATTCAAATAGCCACAGTATCTTGTACCCGCTTGTAGCGATGGACAGACTTGGCAGGGTAAACGGCCGTGAAGTGAACATTTACGGGGTGTCGGGATTTAATTGGGGTGAGTGGGGTAGGTTCGTTGCTATTTTTCCATGAAGACTGAAGAGCAATCCCGGTCCGAGAAGGAAAATTTCCACTCAAACGAAGAACCGTAGTCTCACGGCATGGTGTGGAGGCAAACCATGGGAAATATCAACACCCTATATGGAGAAAAATAATTGCAAAAATAGTCAAAGCAGTTCAGATTTATTTTTTAAATAATTTTGACTTTTTTACACTAGTATATAAATTTTCACCAAAAAAATAGCGTTGACTTAAAAAAACTTTATTTACTATCATAGGGTCACTATTCACACTATTTTGACACAAAATTTGTTTTTAAAAAGAAGTCAAGTTGGGTTTATTTAAAAATATTTTTAGAATTTTTAGAATTTTTATTTATTTAATTTCTTTTGCACATAGGATGTAAATACACCCATAGACCAAAGGTCCGCCTCCGGCAAACCATGGCCAATTTCCGTTTGCTCAACCCATTGTCCCATGACACATGATATGATGCATGGAACGACGCTCCACATGTAATCAAGCAGATAGCATAAATATTTGTTCCGCAAAGTCGTTTCGAGCATTAATGGTACCTCGCGGCGAAGAATCAGTTGTCAGTTGTATGCTTTAACGAGTTGTTTCCCCTACGCTCCTGCCTAGGGTTTTCTTCCTCACGGGCGATCTAATCGCCCCCGAGTCCCACCACCCATACCTCGACCTGATCGGCGATCTCTCCGGACGCTGTGCTCCCCAACCCGCGTCCGGATGGCCTCCTCCTCGGATGCCAACCCTGCCACGAGCGGCGGCGCCTCGGCGGCCGCCAACCATGTCCTGGAGGATTTCTTCGACCAGTTAGATCTAAACAATGAGGAGTTCAATGATGTGAAGATTGATGAGGAGGATCCCGGCATCAAGGAAAGCGTGAGGTGGCTGGCCCTGGCTAGGTTCACACCGATAAAAGTTTCTCCCGGGCGGCCTTCTATAAGGATATGAGGGCGGCCTGGCCCCAACAGATTCGTTGTCCAGGCCTCATGCCTTGGGGATTGGGAGCGGATGATGAAGCAAGGACCCTGGCTCTTTCGCAACATGGCGGTCCTGATGTGATCGTATGATGGTTCTACCAAAGCGGATGATGTAGTCTTTGATCACATGCCTATTTGGCTCCAGATACATAAGCTACTGGATCCCTACTGTAAGCAGGGGATCGTGGAGAGGCTCCTCAAGGGGGCGGGCGAAATCTTGGAGATGAGATTGAACGGCAATACTCGTGGGGATTATGTTAGGGTTAGGGTTAACCATGACATCAAACGGCCGCTTACAAAGTTGGTGAGCTTTGTAAGAGCTCGGGAGAGACAAGTTTACCTGGTTCGATATGAGAAGATGGCTCATTTTTGCAAATTCTGTGGTCTAATTGGACATGATCATAAGGAGTGTGGTTCTGGTGTTCACGATCAGAAGAAACTGAAGTTTGGAGATTGTTTGTACGCTGATGGGCCTAACCGCCCGCGTTCTGAGCAAAACCCTACCAGGGCTAGCGAGCCACGACAAACGACGAACAACGGTAGCCCGGGTGCTCCGGTGGTTCCTGCCGGTAAGGGAGTTGATCCCGAGACCCTGGATACGGCCACGAGTCCGGTGAAGAACCTGGGGCTGAGCATGGTGGTCGATAGAGAAGCCAGGAAGAGGCTAAATATGGACAACTCTGGTGATGATGTTCTGAATACTGCTAATAACCCGAAAGCGATCTTGGCAATCACTGATGGCAATGGTCAGGATTTAGGGGAGTATGCATCCCCTTCCAGCAGCACCTCTAGCAGTAAACATGTTAAACTCAGTTTGATCCATGACACAAATGATATATTGACGGCTTCCCGTGAGGAAGACCGCCGGACACAATGAATACCCTGTTCTGGAACTGCCGGCGGGGGGGGGGGG
>NC_057798.1:543298698-543330131 GCF_018294505.1 Triticum aestivum
CCGTGGAGTCCCATTTTGCGGTACGCCACACCCCTCCCGATGAACAAGACCCCCATTTCGACCTAGCGCTCCAACACAAGTCCGTTTCCTCCGTTTTGCGGTACGCCACACCCCTCCCGATCAACAGGACCACCGTTTCGACTGTAGGAGGTCCATTTCCTCCGTTTTGCAGTACGCCACACCCCTCCCGATCAACAGGACCCCCGTTTCGACCGTAGGAGGTCCGTTTCCTCCGTTCTGCGGTACGCCACACCCCTCCCGATCAACAGGACCCCTGTTTCGACTGTGGCCGGTCGAACACAAGGCCGTTTCCTCCGTTCTGCGGTATGCCAGGCCTCGTTTCCATCGCCTGTTCCGTCCATGCCCTCCCGATGAAGACGACGCATTTCGTTGCCTCCCCATGAACACGACGCATTCCGTTGCCTCCCCATGAACATGACGCATTCCGTTGCCTCCCCATGAACACGATGACGAGGCTGTTTCTCCGTTTCGACCCAGCCATGTACACGAGCCCTGGCTGTACGTATGCGCGAGTAGGCGTTCGAGACCCCGCCCGTATGTACACATACGTGGCCATATTTTCTTTCTTGCACCCTGGCCGCTGTACGTACGTGTACATGCTACGTGCGCGCCTCTACTACGACACGTACGTGCCTCTACTACGACACGTGCACGCCTCTACATCGACCAGTATATATGTACGTACACGTTCGCGACCAGAATGACAACGCTACGTACGCTTCGACCAGGTGGGTCCCGACTGTCAGGCACTTCCTTGCCGGCGAAGATGTAGCTGGTGGGTCCCAACAGTCAGGGGGCGAATCGTTTTTTTTCCTGGACACACGACCTTGTGTGCGAAGATGTAGCTGGTGGGTCCCAGCAGTCGGGGGGCTGGTGGGTCCCAGCAGTCAGGGGGGCGAGTCATTTTTTTCCGGACGCACTTCCTTGCGTGCGAAGATGTAGCTCGTGGGTCCCAGCAGTCAGTGGGTGAATCATTTTTTTGCGAAATACGGTGGCCCGTCCGGTGGGTCCCCATTGTCAGGTGGAGGAATAATTACTTTGCGCGTAATAAGGAGGCACTTCCTTGCGGCTGCCATGGACCCAGCTGTCAGCCTCTCCACGTACAGTACTCTTCCGATGGAAGTCGGTCGTTGACCAGGTTGACCATGCCACGCCGAGAGCACCAGGGCGGTGGTCTGGACGACGGCGAGGCCTAGGAAGGGGACGACGTGGAGCCGGGGAAGACGCATCAGTGGAAGCCCGTGTGGAGAGGAGTACGAGGGTTCACTGGTTCGGCTGCAGTGTGAGGCTGCCATCGCCGTAGAATAACAGGGAGTGTGGGTGAGTAGAGGGATGGCCTGGCTTGCGGTGGGAGTAGTACGGGGCGGTGAGGCTTCTGCGACATCACAGCCGGCCACGGGAGGCAGGAGCACGCGACAAGACCGGCGCTGCTTTGGGCGGCTGGAGCAAGAAGACCAGAGGTTGAAGAAGCACTACGGCCGTTGGATGGACATCGTACGATCACTGCAGCTAGAATCGTTTATATTGACTAAGTTGACAAAGCCCTTGGTACGCGTCAACTTAGTAGGCCCACGGCTCGGATTTGGCAGAGAACATATAGCCCATTTGCGATTTGTAAGAATGTACATCCCATTTTTTAATTCTAATGGAATTTACTACAGCCCATTTACAGTTTGTTAAAAGTACAGCCCAACTTCTAGCTAGGACAACGATTAATAATTTCAAACAACCGCTCAAAACAGAATTCAAAAAAAAAATCCCACATTTTGATGGGATCCAAAATATTTTTATCCGAAATTTCTAGTTAGGTTAAATATAATTTCAAAATAAAGTTGTATTACGTTAAAATCCAACGAAATATTGCGCGCGCAACAAGTAATGAAATTAAAATTTCAAATTCCAAAAATAATATATTTTTCAAACTAATTACGTGTTTGGTGCATAATAACTGTCCAGTTATTATAATTACATCCCATTTATTATTTCTTAAAGTCCATTTTCTTGTTAAGCCTAATGCATACCTTCTAGGAAAGTTTGCAGCCCAGTGGGGCGGAAATAACAAGTTGACCCAGATATTGTGTACAACTGTCGGCCCAGTTGCATTGCTGATGTTAAAAAAAGCTATTTTTTATACACACATTTAAAATTTTTTTGTATAGATAAGGAACATTTTTTATACACACATTTAACAATTTTTAAATACATGATTAACACTTTTTAAAACATATTTTTAGCCAACCTAATTAAAAGCTGTCACGAGCAAATAAATAATTCAACGGGTCGCACTTGTGCGTGTGTGCGTGCGTGCACACGCACGTGTGTGTGTGTGTGAGAGAGAGAGAGAGACCCATCAGCCAATGCTCGTAAATACATCTTTCAGCCATATGCATTGCTGATGCTCAGTAAAAACTTATATAGTTGACACAATCATACAGAACATCATAGCACACTGAACTTGCATACAAAAATTTCACCCAGGTGGCACAATCAGGATGGAAGCAGTGGATCGCTACGGGAAGGGCTATGTTGAAACCAACGAAGTCGTACATAACGATTCATCGTCTTTATCAATGACGGGGAAATATCTTGAATGTTGTGCAAAGAAAATAGACAGACAACACAATAAGTTCTGCTAGCACATTAAGTGACGTACAACCCTTTCTAAAAAAGTTCAGGTACAGAATTAGAACAGGTCACAATCAAATGTACTGGCATATCAGTGCTTCACACCCATAGCTCGGATTTAACTAGTATCTGACAAGATTTAGTTGTTACCTCAAATTAGAGCACATCCAGGCAGCCAGCCCTGCCTCTTCTCCCAAAGAAGTAGTGGCCTCCACCGCGCGATGGAGTAGGCCCTGTGCCATCCATCATTCCGAGCAACACGGGGAAAGTCTGACGTTGACTCCTGTAATGGACGTCGTCGACGGACCCTGGCACTAGCGGCGGCGGCAGGACTTCGATTGATGGATTGACCACTTCTTCGACATGCACGAACACTCGATACAGGTACATCCCTAACGTGGTCCGCGGCGGCCTTGGTGGCGACGAATAGTACAACCCCGGTTCCTGCACCGGTATCTCAACACCAATCACCTTCGGTATGGTGGACGGCTTCTTCATCCATGCCATAACCGTTAGAGCCCAGCTGTCTGGAGGAACAAACATACTTACGAGCTCACCTCCAAGGTCATTGATAAGCTCATTCATGGACTCGCTGTTCCAAGCACGTCGAGGCATGTCGTGGAAGGTAAGCTTTGTTAAAAACTCAAGCTCAGAGGGCACCGAGCCCCATCCTGGGTGCCACCGATCAAAGCTCACCAGCGCGCCATTACAGAACAAAAGCCGGGAAGATTCGAACACACGACTGCAGTCGAAAGTTGTCCAAAACCTGACGAAGAAATCAGCCGGTGGCGGACAGACTTCAACGAGCAAGTCACTTATTTGGATGCCATGCGCAATGCCAAGAGCTTTGACAAGGTCATCTAGCGAGACGGGAGGCCGGTCGCCGTTAATGGTTACCATTAGCACTTTGCCAGCAAACTGGTCGTCAAGCGCCGCCATGCCATTGTTGAGCGACAGCACGCAGCGGCCGAAGGCAGGACGGACCTCAGGATCTCCGGCTCAGAGATCCGTGTTGACCGGCGACATGATAGTGCGCTTGAGTACAGGGAGTACAGGAGGGGGATTTGGGGGAACTGGAGTAGGAATCGAGATTCCAGAGGTGGAGGAGGGGCGGGAGACTGGGGATGAAAAGGTAGCATGAATTTCGAGCACGTGCCAATATGCTCTCGGTGCGCAAGCGCATGAAAACACCGGTGGCGCCCACATGTCGGCCTAAGAGTCCTTATTCTTTCTTTTTTAGAGAGCCCGACCTTTTTTTCAGGATCTTTTGAGAGCCCGGCCTGAGAGTCATAATTGACCCGTTTGGCATTGCGTTACTACTCGGCCCATATTCAACGACACCTCACTGGCCCAAACAAGTGTACATCATCGAAAAGACACCGAGCTCAAATTATATAACTTGAAAAAAGGAGATATACTCTGAACACTGGAGAATGGTGATGACCTCATTTAGCCCACCAGTAGTTGGAGACAATAAACAGTTCGAAACAACGATATATACAACATTCAAACACTGACTAGTGACTACTACTGACATAAAAAGCAAGACATGATAGTTCATAAGAAGTCTTGCTACACCACCAAAACGCACCCATCTGCAGCGCTCAGACTCTCGTGATCCAGACGAGAATGACATTCTAAACAGAAGCAACTATTACATAGTAAGAGTGACATAGACGAGGATGACCAAATGATGAGGAATATGCATAACAAAAGAAAGAACTACCCATCTAGTACCAGCAGCAAAGACAACAAAGTCATTCGAAGAGATGATCCAACACCATCATAATTTGCAGCCCCGCTTCAACGACCGGTGATCCAGAGACACCAGTACTCCACCCTTTCAATGCAACAGCCCAATTACCTATCAACCTGAAGGCTCGAACCACATCACTGCCTGTCGTAATTGAGACATCCAAGGATCAAAGTTAATCTGGATGCCTTTATCATTCTCAGCTTCTTTTGGCTGCAGGCTGTATCGTTGACAATCAGGGGAGTTTGCTCCCGAACTCCTAGGGCTCGCCGTGTAGACATAGTTTTCCATAGCAAACAGAGCCTCTCTGCCATCAAGGTCCTTGCCAACGGTGATCTCCTGGTTAATCGGATAATTGAGTCCGAGAAACAGAGAGTGTGAACCAAGGCTGTTTACCAACTAAAAAATCCTAAAGTCCTAAAGTCCCCAACAAGCTGGTATCCTGCTCATAGACGTAACAGCCACTGTCCGGATACTCACGTATTACACGGTGCTTGTATACAGTGGGGTTTTTGCAATATAAATTTTTCGGCTCATGTGTCTGATTGATCATCAGTCTTTTGCCGTCGTCTGATCGAGTGAGGAATCAGTTGTTCTTCCTTATTGTTGGCAAAGGTGGTGTGATTACAAAGGGCAGTAACTGTAGGGACACTGCATCATATCAAAAAGACAGGCATTGTTAATATAAGATCAGCATTGTTCAGAGTATGAGTAGGATAATGAAAGAAACAACATTGATATGTCCCTGTTGGAACTGGGAGGAAAATACAGGGAAATGTATACTAGGTTTGAAAATATAGAAGTGCCATTCATGGTTATACTCATGTTATCTCGCAATCGATTCTTCACAGGAAACTACCATGTCATGCATGTTATGTAATCATGTTCTGTCCTCACAAACAAATTCTTCAAGGTAACTAACAGACCATGCATTGTTATATACTCGTGTTCTGTGGGCAAAAATTTTGTGAGGATATTATTCTAGCCATTGATTGCTGAAGGGCGAATATAGGTATGTACACATGGTAAGCATTGCAGGATTTCACTACTTCCAAATATAGAGTTCTCCATATGCACATTTACTTCCCTAATGTATGGTTAGATGAAACCAACAATGTGGTGCATGTTTCTACATCATGAAAATGAGGAAACTAACATGGCCATTGATACACACTCATATTTAGTAGTAGTATATAGATTACTGTAAAATAAGGATAATATCCATATATTCCTAACCGTTTGATTATTCAGGGTACAAATTGGCTGTAATGACATGGTCACAATCGCATGAATTAACTCATTCCAAATATAGCTGATTTACGGCGTCTCTAATACATTGCCATAGTTCTACTCAAATTCTGCTCAAACAGAGATATGCCAATCATCACAAAAAGTTCAAACATTGTCATGGCGTCATCATTAACATGAGAGGAAACAACTTACACGCGCCGTCCCAGCAATACGTGGTGCCATCTGCTTTGTCGATCGCGTAGATGATGCCATTGTGTTCAATAGCATCACAGAAGTGTGTATCAGCTTTGACGATGATCCACTGCGAGCCGAGTTGTCTCCAGCCAAAGAAGGCACCGACGTAAAGATAGGCGAGTCCGCGGTCGAACAAGGCAATTAGCTTGAAGTCTGCGTAATTCGCATGTCGTGTGGGCACTTGGCAGATTACAATCTTCTGCAAAACAAGGTCCGTCCAACTGACATAGTAATCTAGATGACTTGGACCGCGATGGTAATGCTCTATATAATCCAACGGAGGAAGGATAATCTCATGGGAGGTCTGGAAGTTCACGACCACCAACTTTTTACTGTCTTCTCTAAAGGCAGCCATCCAGTGGGAGTTCATGCCGACCCAGTACATACCTGCCAAGATGTTTCAGGCGATGGTGATAGGATCGATGTAGAGGGAAATGATGTACGGCGACCCACTACATACCTGCAAAGAAGTTTCGGCTAATGGAGATCGGATTGAAGTCAAGGGGCATCATGCATGCCTCTGTATCATGGTGAGCCAATCCTGCAAGACCAGATAGCAGCAAGCAGGGTGTCTTGAAAAGCTTAGGCCTCGCTTTGATGATGGCCGTGTGCATGTCCCTCGAGCATGCTGCTAGCCACAGGGCGCTCAACATATCCATACATGAACAACAGAGGTCGAGGATGTCACTGGGGAGATTGCTCCAATCGCGACTCATATGGATGCTGCACGGTTCGCGTTCAGCCATGGTGGAGTTTGGAAGGGGGCTTGATTTACGGGGGAGAAGGATGTCGGTGCTAGAGCGGCTAGCGAGGGAATAGTGGTACTGGGGGAGGTGAGTGAGGCGACGGTACACGGGGGCACAGTGAGATGGAGACAGAGAAGGAGATGGAGATGGAGTGGTGCTATGGGAGCGGAGAGGGAGACGAGGCGAGGCGCCAATGTGCTGTACAGCGGCGGTGACAGACTGCACTGTGCACAGGGTGAGGCTGACTTTGGTAACCCGAACACGCCGCCTAGACTAGTGTCAGGCGCAGGGTGTTGTCACTTCACTGTGAGGACCGGATGAATAGTATTTTGACCATCAAGTGTACCACAGTTGTACTACTACTACTACTACTACTACTACTACTACTACTACTACTACTAGTAGTAGTAGTAGTAGTAGTAGTAGTAGTAGTAGTAGTAGTAGTAGTAGTAGTAGTAGGTACATGAGTACTCCAGTATTGTATAGCGTAAATAGGTCTCCCGTGCTAGCATGCCTGTTCACTTCATCGTTCAGGTATCATCCATATTGCGAGAAGAACCAAATTCTCGTGCATGCCCAATCAACGCTCTGCCGCAATGCATGCAGTGGTCGTTCTAGTGCATCAAGGACGGTATGCATATCGTTCCACACTTGAGAAGAGGAAAAATGGAAAGGTAGAGCGAGGCAACAGAGGAAGAGAACGCTGGCTAACGAGGCTGGGAGGGTATCGAGCAGGAAGTTAATGCTCCATGCCTAAAGGTTTTGGGAAAACCTGATTTTCATAAGGTGACTTATACTCACCTAAATGGAGGGAGTAGTCCTTAACCAGAGAATGTTGTGTATCCGACTCACGCGCTCAAAAAAAACTACGACACATTTTTTTATCTGTTTGCATAGGTCCCACCTATCAGGAA
The DNA here is from genome assembly GCF_018294505.1 of Triticum aestivum. NCBI lineage: Eukaryota > Viridiplantae > Streptophyta > Magnoliopsida > Poales > Poaceae > Triticum > Triticum aestivum. Next base: position 543,306,243 of record NC_057798.1, read on the forward strand.
GGATGGGGACGTACACGAACAGGTACGACTCATCAGTCTACCCGCATAGCCTTTTTGTTTGTCTACCTAGCCGTCTAATCAACTACCTGCACGCCGCTTCTCCCATTTACTCCTTCTCCATGGGGAACCGATTCTCCTCGGCTTCTTCACCTCCCCTTCGTCTTCATTTGCATCCAAACCCACTGCGTTCACATTGTTTTAACCTCTTTAAATAATCATCTACTACTTCAGTTAGACTAGCCATCTAATCCTAATTCTCCAAACCATAGCCCTCCGCTCCAGCGGTTCCAAATGGCGAAAGAGATCGAGATGCAAGTTTTTAGCGTCCAACATGTCCTCGTCGAAGGCTCGATGCGCATAGTTGCCACTGTCACCGTCCACCCAAGGGTTGTTCGGTAGTGGATCAACAATGTATCCAACTCCCTCGAAAAGGTAGAGACGAGGGTCATCGGTCTCGACGCAGAGTACACGGAGCGTGCCCCTGGGAAGATCCAGCGCGCCGCCGTCCTTCAGCTGTGCCTCGAAGATGATGTTTTGGTGTACCACATCATACACTCGCCCTCCATACCAGGTGAGCTTCACGATTTCTTGTCTCGGGAGGACGTATACTTCTGTGGGGCAGCCATCGAAGGGGACAAACAGAAGCTGGAGCCGTACAACCTTGATTTGAAAAGCATCGCTGACCTACAAACCAGAATCAAAATTCCTGTAGAAGTTTGTGATAAACAGACACCATCCCTATTCGACATAGCAAATTTTGTGCTCGGTACAAATCATCAGAAGGGTGACGAGACGGTGGCATAAAGGTCGTCTGGATGGAAGAATTATCCCTTGACGTACGAGCGGATAAAATATGCTGCCCTCGATGCCCGTGTGAGTTTCGAGATAGCTGCAAGGTCCAAAGAGCTTGTTGCGAAGCCGTCTCCCACATAGAACGAGAACAACAACAACAACAACAAGAAGAAGAAGAAGAAGAAAAGGCTGCACCAGCAGGAGAGCATTATGGATGGATGAACTATTTCCTCTCTTGTAAAAAAATTATTCCCTCTCGGTGTATATTGATATAGATGGACTATTCCGATGGTGTGCATGTCTTTGGAACAGAGTAGTAGCATGGGTCCGCTTGACTATAAGGAACTATTTATCCGCATATATAGCTTTCTCTGCTACTCCTTCCAGTGATCGGTATGCAGTGCATGTGTTCGTAGACATGACAGCTTGTCCATGGAAGTTCAACTACGGCGACCATCACGTTTCATCTCGCGATTCCCACGACGCCTCTCCAACCCACGGCACCACGCCCCCCGACGTGTGCCTCATCCCTCTCGGCCGCACCGCCCCTCTGCCTTTGTGTGCATGACATGTGGGCCACCTAAAATGCGGCGAGCATCAAGTTTCTACCACAGCCACCCGCGATTCCCACGACGCCACTCGAACCCATGAAACCATACGTCCCCCGACCTGCGGCTCACCCCTCTTGGCCCCACTGCCCCTTTGCCTACGGGAGCATTACATGTGGACCAGTCACCTATCGGGTCCACATGTTATTGACTCAAAGGTAGGTGTTGTAAGGCGCTGAAGCTCAGTCCCGACGGCCCTGAGAGGGAAATGTAACTCCTGCGCCAGGGCTTGTGGTGCTCCCGCAGCACGAACTCGTGCCAAACTCGAGATTTGTTTCTTTACTATACATGCACGCAACGATTTAATGGACATTGTAATCTCAACATGTGATGGGGAGCTCTAAAGTTGAATTTGAAACTTATAAAACGAAAAGATTCAAAACAAATAAACTGGGAGAGAGGGAGTATATCATAGGATGTGTCCCATACAAAATAAGTCCCCTGGTTTTCACTTCGAAGATGCGGTTAGAAAGGAGCACAACGTCTTCCTACTCGCACGGCAATAAATCAGCCACAGACAGCATGGTCCGCCTTTGACCGCCATGTGCAAGGTTCGTGCTATCTTATTCAATCTCACCATGGTTCCATCGTACCAATTCATGCGGTGGCCCGTTGCATGGCCGATCCCAATGTTGGACAAAGGTTCTACGGGAACGGTGTCACCATTGTAAATGTTGTGCAAATTGATGTTGGTACCCTCGCATACATATGCAAGCCAATCTCCACTCGCACCGAGACTAACCTATGAAATAGTGGGCAGGGGGAGAATTAGGAAATGGACATGGAAGTAGTCTTTAGAATGCATTTACTACGTGATCAAACTCATCTTACCTGCTCATCAGAGTAAATTTGAGTGCCCCTCAACGTCGGCATCTCAAGGGGCGTCAACTTGCAACTAAAGCCACACCGCGCTGGAGAGACCCCCAAGAAAACATCCTCGTGCGTTCCATGGAACATCAAGATGCATTTGTATGAGTAGTTTATCTTGTGAGAGAAAAGGATGAACGAGGGAAGGCCTCTAGAGATAGAGATGGACACTACTACTACCAATGTGCTGGCCCGTGCGTTGCAATGGATCCAAAGTAGTAGAATAATACTTGTTCACGTGCTTGAAATATAAACACTCTAGTTTTGATATACATGTGTCAGCAGACATGACAGCTTGTCCATGGAAGTTGAACCACGGCGACCATCACGTTTCTTGTTTCTACCACTGCCACACCCACACGCGATTCCCACGACACCGCTCCAACCCATGGCACGACGTCCCCCGACGTGGACTTGGATCCTCTGACGTGGCTATCACTGCCTTGCCCTGCCTTTCCTGCGCTGACAGGTGGGGCCCACGCTTATGGGTCCCACATGTCAGTGACAGAATGGTAGGATTGTTCGCGTCAGGGGATCCTCATCCCCCCGACATGCCCCTCATCCCTCTCGGCCCCACCGCTCCTCTGCCTTTGTGTGCATGATATACTCCTAATATATTACTCCCTCCGTACCTAAATATGTGTCTTTTTTGAGATTTCAAATGGACTATCACATACGGATTATATAGACATATTCTAGTGTTTTAGCAAGATGTCCGCGCATTGCACAAAGTTGATGGAAAAGGTAAGCACAACTTATAAATTGACGGATCGAGTACTAGTTACAGTGATGCATATAATTAAGCAAAGGGATCGCACATGTCGGTATTGACTGGAACGAGAATGCAACAGCACAATAAGAATTAAGGCCACAATCATGCGATCGCAGTGGCGGTTACAGAAGGCAAGAAGAAAGATGGATCCACGAACGTACTACCTCCTCCTCCTCAACTTAGTCCGCCGGGCCACCGACCGGCGGCTAAGGAGCGACGACTTTTGTGGTGAGGTCGAGGTGCTTCTCAGCAAATGCATCCAAGGCTTCCAGCCGGTTGAGGAAGGCCAACCTCGTAGCGTCCTCACTGGCATTGTAGATACCTATGTACACGATTCGTTCGTACACGTGGATGTGTAGGTCGACGAATTCTTGTAGGGCAAGGCGCCTTGCGGCGAGCGCGACCTCTAGGTGGACATTCTTCATGGTGTCGGCGGGCAGTCACAGGGCCACCAGTGCTTGAAAGAGGTTCCGGCCATGGAGGCCGATTAGGGTGGCAGGCAATGAGGATCCCGGGCGTGTGGGCTGGAGGAGTACGACGATGTCGTCCGCGAGCTTCTTGATGACGGTGAACTTGTTGCTGGTGTCAACGATCATCTGGTCCAACTGAGAGTCGTAGTTGGCGTCGACGGCGACCATCCACCAGCCGGTCTCCAACACCGTCTGGAGATGATCCTCGGTGCCATGCCGCAGGCCGACGTCGTGGACCATCTGGCGCAGCCGCTGGCCGCTCACGCGCATCGCCGCCATGGGTCTGGAGTGAGCTCTTTTGCGCTTAGTGTAGGTGCTTAGGCAAATGCTTAGGTGCGTACGATGTGGTAGATGCATTGGAATGGAGGGGCGCCTTTATATGAGGGCAATGAGGGCAAACTGCGTTGCATTCACATCGTGCAACCTCTTTTCCCGGACCTCCTCCCATTACTTCCCTCATGCATTAATTGAAGGAGGATGCATTGGCTGTTCAACATATCGGGAACCGCTACTCCCTCCGTCGTCTGCATTAAAGCCGTATCGGGAACTGCGCCGCCCGCTTTCAAAGTGAATACTCCCTCCGTCTAGGTGAGTATTAAGTCATCTTACGAAAACCAAATAGTAAACACATAGGCGTGGTGCATTAACTCTCACGTTGTTTCTTATTTTTTGACATAAATAGAGGAATCAACCAAGAAGAGATGTGGGGCTTGTATGTTTTTAATGACTTGAGACTATCAAACATGACATGCAGTGGTCAGTTTGTTGCACAAGAACAAATACAACCCACATCAGCACACACGCATCTTATATAGCATCACATCCAATGGCTATAAAAGATGAATGAGACCAAATTATATCTCATCTAGATGAGTTCTAGCAAAACTGTATTAATAATACTTAGTACTCCTGCGCCATGTATCATATATTAGTATCATGTAGTACTTTATTTATTGCCATGTATGACACATAGTACTCAACTCTCTCTCTCTTTCTTCATCTAATTCTATGACACCTCATCAAAATTGCTAGGGCTAGTACCATTACAACCAGCCTTAGTAAATACTAAACATTAAGTTCTCTTGTATCCTCTCCACCTTGGTCACCTAGACGAAGGGAGTATACTGCGCGGGCTTTTCCTCCGCGGTAGGCGGGGCAGTTCTGCCTAGTCGGTTCGACAGAGACGTGAGAAGATGAGGGAGTAGGCTGCTGCAAACGTAGGGCTATGTGATTTGACAGCGAGTTATTGCTGGATAGGTGGGGCCCCGTGATTTGACTTGCCATTATCATTTTAACTGCGGCGCTATGACCGGCATGAGGCTCCCGATTCCTGACCACCTCCATACAGGTGCCTCTCCCAATGCTCCACCATGTAGTAGAGGCTGGCTCTTGCATGAGAGCCCACTTCTCCACTTTTTCCTTGCCCCTCTTTCCCCCACATATGCAAAAATGCCATGTAAAGCGCACTATTGTACTTACTTTTACTTGCTCCTACAGGTTCTTAAGCTTGCCACATAGGCATAAAGTCTGATGTGGCAAGTTATTCAAGAAGAGAGAGACTAGTTTGGTGACCCAAGGAAGAAACGGTGCTGAGCACGTGTACCTAGGTGAAAAGACAATTTTGAGTCTATAGCTAACTAAATGAAGCAAACTTAGCAACACCATTTCATTGGAAGAGGTCACTCCTTGGCAAATGCAATAAATACTAGTACTCCCTGTGTCCCATAATATGGCCAACCTTGTTGTAGTATGAGTGACTAAGTGATGACTATGTATAACATGCCAAACATCAGATAGCCTAACGCACCATGTTAAATCTCCAAGGGCGCGACCGCACAAGCGACGCGACGGTCGTGGTAGGCGTGACCACAATACGGGCTGCTGGCAGCCCTTGGATCTGAGATCAAACGGTCGCATGGTAAGTTGCTGAAAATTTGTAGAATAACCCTCCAGGATAGGATATTCACCCATAGGTCTAGAATCACGCCATTCAACCGTTCAATCTCAGATCCAAGGGCTCTCGGAAGCCCGTATCATGGGAGAATGGAAAGCCACTACCCTGCCATTCGCACGCTGGCAGTTCGCTCCTACTCGTCCCTGCACGTCCTTCAATACTACGATGGTTCCCTCCTCGTCGTCTCATCCATTCACATTACGACAGTTCCACTAATACTAACCCCCCTCCCAAATCCATGGCGTACCAAATCTCCACGATCAGCAGTGAGTACAAGGTTAGAACCATCACCGGCGATGAGTTCGACGTCATCTACACCCGTTCTTCCGCGGCGGTGAAAGCATGCCTTTCTCGCTTCAGACGCATGTTCGAAAACTCAGATGATGAGTGGGTCACTGGGCTAGATGTTGAGTACACCACAGTCCTGGGACGAGAGAAGGATCTAAAGGACGAAGAGAGGAAGAAGTCCACCGTGATCCAGGTTTGCGTGCATGACTTATGCTTGGTCTACCACATATGCCATGCCGACGTTGAGTGCCAGGATTTTAAGGACTTCCTCGGGAGCAACCTAGTCAAATTCATTACTGTAGACTTTGGTAACGACAAAGAAGTCCTGCGTCGGGTAGGCCTCGTCGTAGGCAACACCTTCGACCTCCAGAAGAATCGGCTGGTGTCCTCTCTTCAGCCTTCAATGCTGACCCTGGCAGGAGCCATGGTTCATCCTTCGTACGGTAAACTGGAGAAACCTCCATACACGTTTCATCGTCATGCATGGCAGCGGAATGTACTAGATATAGACCACATCCACTATGCTGCAATGGATGGCTACCTTTGCTTCAATATCTACAAGGGTTGGATGAAGAGCAACAGCCAAGTGTGCGGTTCAAGCAAAGAAGTATCGGCCAAGAGGAAGAGGGACAAGGACGAAGTCGAGGACGTGGACGAGGACTCTGAGTAAGGTGGCAGTGTCATTGCTCATTGTGGTTCTAATGCAGTGTCTACCGGAATAGTTGCAAAGTTTAATTTCAGGTGTGCTTAATTTAATTTGAGGGGTGTGTTGTGCTGAGACCCAGCAGAACTATGTTATGTTTCTTCTTGTTACTTTAACTCTTCAGTACGTACATACAAGTATTTCTTACATTTCGTCTTTTAGTTGGTACAGTACCACCACTCGTTTCTTCACATTATATACGTACAATATATATGGCCAACATCATATAGCCAGTAGTTTAGTTGTCAAACAATTTTAGGGTGCTTAGTTTTGTCAAAGAATTCCAGGGTGCTTAGTTTTATTTGAGGGGTGGGTTGTGCACTTGTGCTGGACACCATTATTATGAAAAGCCTTTTTAATAGTACCATATGCATAATTTGGCGACGAGCGCTCTCTATATGTACCGCCTTTTTTTTAAATTTCAAGTTTTGCTCCATGGTGCAATCCATCGATACTACTACTGTACAAAAGTGGAGTATATACATTTTTAAAAGGCTAGAGGGCGGGGCAGTCTAGCTCGATCGGTTTCACGAGAGGCGAGGGTCTTTGTGATTTGACGGCTCATTACTGCTGTCAAATTGAATAGTACTGCGCCGCCCTCTGCACACCCGGCGCCTCCATTAAACCTCTCCATTAAACCCGCATGCAAACGGAGAATCCTACTCCGGCCACACGTCCGTTCATGAGCAGGCCGGAATTAAACGCAACACCGACCGAGCTCCTCCCATCCGCCCTCAGTTTAAACGAGGCCAGACGCCGGCCAAGCTCCACCGTCTGCCCTCTATTTACACGAGGCCAGGCAGACAGCGGGCAAGAATCGCACCCCTCCGTTGCTCCCCCATCTCCTCCTTCACCATTTTTTCCACTCCTCCGATGGCTTCCGATGAGCCGTTCTCCGGCATATTACCCGGCTGGGTGGCCCGCCGAGCCCTCCGGATACGGGCGAGGCCGCTCGGTGCTTCACTAACCTCGCTTGGCCCAACGGAGCCAGTTGCCGCCCCAAGCAGGCGCGTGGTTCAGCAAATCGCCGCTCCAGTTCAGCTCGATGAGGAGTGGCGAGTTGCTCCACGCCGGCACGGCGGCGAGCATGCCGGTACGGGCACCGTCACTGCCGCGTCGTACCGCGCCACCAGTGTCTGCGGTGGCCGCGCCTCCCATGCCTGCGGCAGCGCCATGCAGGCAGAGACAGGAGCCGGGTGCGTGGAGAGCGACGAGTCGGTGGCTAGCTTCTCCGCGTCCGCCGCCATCATCGAGGAGAAGTAGAACACGGGAGGCCGCCGCCACTTGGGACCCATGAAGGCCACCGCCGAGGCGACGACCGCAGATTCAGGTGGTTTCTTTGCTGCTTCGTCTCTTCCGAGGACCTTCGTCGACCCCGCAAGTGTCTGACGGACATGAGGAAGACAAAGGGATCAGCGGGCGACCATTTAGATTATGTACTCCCTCTCCACCTGGCGGGGAATTTTTGTTCTAAGAATGGATAAATTATATGTATCGATAACTAAAATAATTCTAGATACATCCATTTCTAGGACAAGTATTTCCGGACAGAGGGAGTATTAATTATACAAGAGAGCCGGATTGGCACCTCTTAGTTCATGTAAATGTAATGAAATCCAGGATGTTTATATGAAGATCCGGCTTTTTTTATATGAAATCCTTTATGCTTATATGAAATTAGTCCGTGTTTGCACGAATTTCATCTGGTTGGTTAGAGTTGTAAAAATGTATGCCGCTGGCGTTTGATGTCGTCCTCCGCTTAAGGAAGCGGGAGGAAATTTGCCGGCTGCAGTTGGAGATGCTCTTTATGCTGGAAATAATAGAGTGACATCCAATCCATTTGAGTTAATTGCTTGTATGATTGTCACTCTATAAAAAGTTAATTGCATGCATAGTGTACACGTGACTTGCAGGGTGGCTACAGCTTCGTACAGAAAGTTAAAAAGAAACAAGTTCATCCTTAATCTTGTATTCTAAGTACTCTATGGGTTCCACTGTAAGTATAGTGGCGAAAGAAGTATATATCAAATAAGTAGAGTAATATATAATATAAAAATATAAAGTTAAAAGATAGAATACGAACTCATGTCATCACGTTGCGAGTATCCGGCGCTAACCAGCCCAATACATTTTTGTTGTAGACCATGCTGGAGATATATCTCCATGTCTACTCTTATATATACTCCATTCGTTCCTAATTTTTTTTAGATTTCAAATGGACTACCACATACGGATGTGTATGTAGACATATTTTTAGAGTGTAGATTCACTCATTTTGCTCCGTATGTCTTTTCAGGAAGGGGTTAGATTTGTCCTTGATTTATTTATGAGGTATCCAGATGGCACTGCACCGCCAAGAAAAGAGGGTAACATCAAAATTATGGACTACATTTTTGAGTATGTTGGTAAGGTCCGGTCATAGTCACTTGTTGAAATCTCTAAAAAGACAAATACTCCCTCCGTCCGGAAATACTTGTCATCAAAATGGATAAAAGGAAATGTATCTAGACGTATTTTAGTTTTAGATACATCTCTTTTTATCCATTTTGATGACTAGTATTTTCGGACGGAGGGAGTAGAAAAAGAGTTGGTGATGATGGTGTGCGTGCCATCCTGCAATATAGGTCGTCAGATTTATATCTAGCTGTCACACCCTAGCTAGTCATGCATTAGAGTGTTGCATCATGTTTACTCATTCATCAGAAACTTGAAATGGGGATGACAGAACCCCCAGTCCCCTCTGACACCAACTAGGGTTACTAAAATAATTTTTCAATGAACCTGAAATGCCCTTCTAAAATGCCCATCATTTTTGCCTTGGTTCAGAACCTCTGACAAAAGTGGTGCACATTTTTCTAGGCCATCCTAGGGTTCTTGAATTAAATCATAGTTATTTGAATTTGGGCATTTAAAATAATATAAAATATTTAAATGCTTAAATATCTCCAAACTAAAATGTTTCATGTTGGAAATAATCCAACTATGGACCAGGAGTAGTTTGGTGATTTCTGGAGTTGCCTAGGTATTTTATTTAATTCAACAAAGTTGCAGATATATTAAATAAAACCAGAAAACAGAAAAGAGAGGGCAAGACTTACCTGTGCGGCCCAGCCAGCTGGCCGGCCCAGCTAGCAACCGACCCAGCCCAGCACTGTAGCTCCCCGTCGTCTTCCTCCCCTCGCCCCGAAGCTGCTGCGTGCTCGCGCGCGCACGACCGCGCGGCCACCTCCTGCTTGCCGACGACCTCCTGGCCGCGTGGACGACGTCCGCAGCCCGTCCCGATCCCCCTGCTCTCTCTCACTCTCCCCCGATTCTCCCTCGCTCTCTCCCTCTCACGGCCGAAGCACACCGTCGCCGCCGTTCGCCTTAGCCACTGCCTCCGACCACCCCTCGCTCCCCCGATTAGCTCAGGAGCTCCGCCTCGACTCCCTCTTCCTCCCCACCGCTCCACGAGTCCCCGGAAGCCCTGCATCGCCGCCACGTCGCCGTTCCCCTCTTCGGGCTCCGATCACCGTCGCCGACGAATTCGCCGTCTCCAGCGCGTCCCCGAGCCCGTTTCGACGCCCACTGCAACCGCGGTGAGCTACGCCACCGTTTCCCCCTTCTTCCCTGCTCTCTCCCGACCCCTAGGCCCTAGCCCCACCGCGGCCGAAAGCTTCACGCCGCCGGCGATGTCGCCGTCGTGGCCACGGTCGCCGTAGCGCCCAACCGAGCTCACCATCGTGCTCCACATCTCACTAGGAGCACGTAGCACACACCAACGCTACCCCAAACCCCCTGCAACACCCTTCCCGTGCACGACCGAACCCCGGCGGCCGCAACCGAGCTCGCCGCCGTCGACTCCGGCCACCCCGACCCCAACGGACTCCGCCAAGAGCCGCGGGTCGTCCTCAGCTTCACTCCGGTGGCCTCCGCGGTTCATTTGGTGGCCGAAACGACCAAAACCACTATCGCCGCCGCACTGATGGTCGCCGCCGGCCAGAACTCCGGCGAGCTGACGTGGCCTAGTTAATTAGCCACTAACCCACCACCTACTGACGCTGACAAGTGGGCCCCAGGGCTTAGTCAAAGCTAACCAGCCCGGGTCAACACGGGATTAGCCCCTGTGTCACTGACGTGTGGACCCCACACGTCAGGTTTGACCCGAGCCAGCCCTGTTGACCTGCTGATGTCACTGTGACGTCAGGCTGACGCAGTAAATGATATTTCTGGATTTAAATTAAATCAGGAAATTCCAGAATATTAATTAAACTTCAAAAATTCATAACTTTTATTCTGTAACTCCAAATTGGACAAATTATATATGAAAATGATCAGAAAAATCCAATCTATCCATCTGTACTATTTTCATGCATGATCAAACAAGTTAAATTGATGTTTTAAACAGAACAAGAAAAGGCACTTTAAAAGGCCATATTTGAATTTGGAATTTGAATCTTTGATTCAAATTTGCTCAAACACTTCTGGCTTTAGTTGCATTAGCCCAACACACTCATATTGCCATGTTTCATGCATGCATCATATTGTTGCACATTGTTTGGTGATGCCTGTGTATCGTTATCCTTTGCGACAGGATCTGTCCCCGAGGAGTACCGTGACTACCCTAACGAAGAACCGTATCCGTGCAACGAACCATCAGGCAAGCAACCAACCATTTGATCATATCGATACAATCCCATGTTCTCGCTCCTGCTCTCTTTTACTGCATTAAGACAACGCGATTCAAACTGCTGTGTGCTATGGTAGTTGAACCCATTTCCTCTGCATGACCTGTCATTGCCACAGTAACTAGATGAATCCCACTAGCATGTGTAGGAGTTGATTGAGCCCTATGTATGTGTTGTTCCTACCTTGCTATGCCTGCTATGCTTAGAGTCGTGTCAGGTCTGGTTCATCTGGGTGATGGGCTAGAGTGAAATGATTATGTCGGTAATGAGAGTGGTGTGGTGAACACGATCTGGTAAAGGTATCGATGAGAGGCCATGTAGGAGTACATGGTGGGTTGTTTCATTGAAGCCGACCTTAAGCACTGAGATCTGTATGTGTGATTTAAGATTCAGCTACTACCATGCATTGGGCCCGAAACCAATGGACCCTCTCGACTTCTTATTCACCCTAGTTCTCTGTCCAGGAGTTGCAAGTAGTTTCTGGTGTTTGTAGCCTACTGGAGGCCGTGGACAGCGCTGACCGTAGGGGTGGGCTATGATGCGGTAGGTACGTGGCACGGTGTACCGAATACCCGTTAGGTATCTCGGGAACCCTGTTCACATCGTTCGGGGCCGTATGGGAAACCTCGGCCGGACTCCCTGCGGATGGAACCTGAATAGGCGATAAACCTGGACTGGAGGCTTAGGTGATTAGGTAGGTCGTGGCCGACACCCACGTTGGGCTTCCGCTTGAAGGTTGCCGAGTACATGTCGTGTAAACGACGGTAAGTGGTGAGAGCGTGTATGAAGAAGTACTCCCTGCAGGGTTAACATGATCTATTCGAATAGCCGCGTCCGCGGTAAAGGACTACTTGGTTGCCTATACAGTTCATAGACAAGTAAATGGAAACTGATAAAAGCCTCAAGATAAGTGTGAGTGCCGAGGATGGCTCTTCCGTAGGAAGACGGAGGTGGATCCTCGGTAGTGTATTGAAGTGGTGAATAGTGGACTCGTGTGCGCAAAACTGTTTCAAATGGAGTATCCTAGGATAGTCTAGCCAAGAGTCAAAGCTGGCTTACTGCAATAACTCCACCAACCCTTCTTGATACTATGCATGTATGTAGGATCTGATGTAAGTCTTGCTGAGTACCTTTGTACTCATGTTGCTATAATCTACATTTTTACAGAAGACGCTGCAACCCCTTCTGATGGGTTCTATGTAGACGTTGACATCAACGAGTAGGCTAAAGACCCAGGTGGTGACCCTGAGCTTGTGAAGGACCACATAGTATAGCCAGGCTTTCCAAGCCTCTTTTATTTTACTAGTTGTCTGTACTCAGACAAGTTACTTCCGCTGTTGGCTTGTATGATTGTATGACTTGTATGTTGGGTCGTGAGACCCGTACCTTTGTGTGTATGTTATGTATGGCTCACTGAGCCTTAAATAAAGTACTTGTGTCGTAGAGTCATGTTGTGATGCTTCGTTGTATTTGCACATATCGAGCATATTGTGTGTATGATTGAAATGCTTGGTATGTGTGGGATCTGACTATCTAGTTGTTTATCTTTAGTAGCCTCTCTTATCGGGAAATGTCTCCTAGTGTTACCGCTGAGCCATGGTAGCTTGCTACTGCTCTGGAACACTTAGGCTGGCCGGCATGTGTCCTTCTTCGTTCCTGTGTCTGTCCCTTCGGGGAAATGTCACGCTTTGAGTACCGGAGTCCTGTTAGCCCGCTACAGCCCGGTATACCGGAGTCCTGCTAGCCCAGTGCTACAGCCCGGACCCACTTGCTAATGACCGACACGTTCGAAGCTGGGTCATGGATGCCTGTCCCTGTAAGTCTGTGCCACTTTGGGTTTACGACTAGTCATGTCAGCCCGGGCTCTTTATCATATGGATGCTAGCGACACTATCATATACGTGAGCCAAAAGGCGCAAACGGTCCCGGGAAAAAGGTAAGACGACACCCGTGGGGATACCGTGCGTGAGGCCGCAAAGTGATATGAGGTGTTACCAGCTAGATCGATGTGACATCGAGTCGGGGTCCTGACAGCGTTGGCATCAGAGCCGGACTGCCTGTAGGTTCTCCAAGCCAAACTGGTCGATGTTGAGTCTAGAAATTCTTTAGTTATATGTAGGGGAATTGTTTGTGGGTTGGAACGTAAGGCTCTTTTTACTCCTTATACCTTATGACATTCTGATCTGAGTCAGTCCATTCTTCCACCGGGGGTTAAGGAATTAGGATCTGTTCTCTCTATCAGGATCACATGTTACTAATCAGTAGTACCTTATAAGTTTGATGGTTATCAGCCTAGTTCAGTTCTACTACCACATTATGTTGTAGGAATGTTTTCAAGACTTGATATGATGATGTTGAGTGTGTACGAAATCCTTTGTCAAATGTCTCAATATCCTTTTTGAGCATTTACAGCTGTTATGCTGCCGAAATTTTGCTAGAAATTCTAATGCCTTTGCATTATGATTATGCTTTCAGATGGCCACTCGCGACCTCAATCAAGTGGTTCGCCTGACTCGATGCCTAGATGTACCCGGCCATACTGCTAAGTTGGTCAGGGTAATGACTGAGGCTGGATACCGCTGGTATCCTGAGTACACGGTCGAAGAGCAATTCCGAGACTTTAATCAAAGCCAGTATCTCTGCACTGTCAGGATATTTCCATCTTATCCTGGATCCACTGAGCCTCTTCACTGCTCCTATGGACTCGGGGTTACTATCGAGATGGCTGTGCAGGATGCCGCCTACTCTATGATGACCATTATGCGAGTCAGATCTGGTCTATTTCGGGACTCTGATTTCCGGTATATGCCAGGATCACTTCCGGGAGCACAAGGGTATCTCCAGGCTATCTATGCTGACTCCACTCAGGAGGATTCACGGACTCGCACCACTGCTGAGATGCTCGAGGATAAGGACCGTGAAAATCGGGCCTTAAGGTTAGAGCTCTTCAATACCCGTGCCGACCACTGGGCCACTTTGACTCGGTTCGCACCGGCAGTGCAAGCTGGATATTCAGATATGCGCGATCTCTATCCTGTGAGATCTGCCCTGCCAGACGTGATGGTTTGGCGTGATGTAGGAGGCATCACCCCACCTCGCGGTCCCCGCAGGCCACCGTTTGTTGGTCCACGACCTCATCCTAGCCCCTATGGTCCACAAGCTCCGCGAGACCGTCTGTTTCCGGATGATCATGTTGAACTTCCAGGCTATGGAGGTGACTTCTACGAGGACTACTACGGATCGGTCTGAGTTAGTAGTAGTATCACTAGTTCGCACTAGCTGTGTCGTCTATTGTCCTGCGTGTCTCGTGGGATATGACCTAGTTTGTACTCTTTCCGGAGATGTAGAAAAATAATGTATAGGAGCTTGGGATGCCTCCGATGAGATGTAATCCTCTTTTCACCGTATTAGTACTTTGCTTGGTCTTGTACTAAACTTGTATGGTGTGTATGACGATGGAATAAAGAAGCAGTCTCTGTATCTACCATGTCATACGGATGATCATCTTGCATTCCGAATTATTCCTTACATTATGTATCCTATGTCGGAATTTTATCATTCTGACTAAATCATTGTCTTGTTTACCTAGGATGGTCAACACGCGCGCTAACCCTGCTTCCCAAGAGCAGGCCGAAGGCAGTGAAGCCAGAAATGAACATCTGCCTCAACCTCCTTCACTAGCCGAGGTTATGATGGAAGCTGAGAGAAACAAGCGGGAGACAAACCGTTGTTGGAGCGTATTGAACAGAACACAGCACACCATCAGAGGGCTAACGTGGTGTCACTCAGTGATTTTATCAAATTGCATCCACCCACGTTCCACCACTCCGTCGAGCCTCTCGACGCTGATGACTGGCTTCGCAGTATCTCTCACAAGCTGCGTTCCGCGCTGGTAGCTGAGGCTGACAAGGTCACCTTTGCTGCATATCATCTTGAAGGCCCCGCCAGTCTATGGTGGGAGAATTATGGAGCTATGCGCCCAGCGGGCCATGTCACTACTTGGGCTGAGTTCAGTGAGGCTTTCCGTGAACATCACATTCCGGAGGGTCTCATGGACCGTAAGCGTGAAGAATTTTGCAATTTCACCCAAGGCCGACTTTCTGTGGATGTCTATAGCAGGGAGTTTGGTAATCTTGCACGATATGCAACCGAGGAAGTTTCTACTGACGCCAAGAAGCAAGCAAGGTTCCGAAAGGGCCTTAGTCCTGAGCTTCGCCGCGACCTCCGTCTGCATGAGTGCACATCCTTTTCGAAACTTGTCAACAAAGCCATCAGTGCTGAAACTGGTCAGACTGACTATGACGCAACACGCAAGCATGGACGTGACACGGGTTCCTCATCCGGTGCTGGTCCTCAGAAGCGCCGCGTGTGGGTACCCAACACCGCCCTGCCACCCAGGTTCACACCGAGGCCATCTTTCCAGGCGCCTCGCCCCGCTCAACAGTCTGCTCCAGCCAAGCCCTATGGGGGTCCAACCAATAATGCTCCTCCACGTACCAGTTCCGTGACTTGTTTCAAGTGTGGGGAATCTGGTCATTATATGCGTGAGTGTCCCCAGACCAACCCCAATCAATCTGCTAAAGCTGTTGGCCGTGGCAAGCCGACAGGAAAGGTGTTTCATGCTAAACCGGTCACCGCTTCACGTGGCCATGTCAACTGTGTCTCTGCCGAAGAAGCTCAAGAGGATCCCAACGTCGTTCTCGGTACGCTTCTTGTTAATTGCCACTCGGCATCTGTTCTTTTCGATACAGGAGCCTCTCATTCCTTTATATCTGAAAATTATGCTCGTTTGCATAACGTTGCATTCTGTGATCTGCCGTCCACTATGGAAATCTCTACCCCTGGGTCTAGATGGCAGACCTCTAGGGTAAGTTATGGAAATGAGCTCCAAGTCGACAGACTTGTTTTCCTTGCGTCTTTGATAGCCCTTAAATCTTCAGATATTAATATCATTCTGGGTATGGACTGGATGTCAGCTCATCATGCCCAAATTGATTGCTTCTCTAGGACTGTTCAACTCACCCATCCTTCGGGGAAGATAGTCAATGTCTTGACCCGAATAGCCAAGCGACAATTATATTCTCTTAACGCCAGCCCTTTGCCAGACCTTGAGGACGTTCCGGTAGTCCGTGATTTCCCGGATGTCTTTCCAGAAGAATTGCCAGGTGTTCCACCTGACAGGGATGTTGAGTTCGTAATCGACCTCATCCCCGGAACCGTTCCGATTGCTAGAAGACCTTACAAAATGGCACCTCTAGAACTAGCCGAGCTTAAGAAACAACTCGATGAATCCTTGAAAAAGGGTTTCATCCGACCTAGCTCATCTTCGTGGGCTTGCCCCGTCCTATTCGTCAAGAAGAAAGATGGTACGGACCGGATGGTTGTAGATTACCGACCTGTCAATTTGGTCACAATCAAAAACAAATATCCACTTCCCAGGATCAACGACCTGTATGATCAGCTCGCTGGATCCTCAGTCTTCTCTAAGATGGATTTGAGGTTGGGCTACCATCAAATCAAAATCAGAAACGGGGACATTCCTAAAACGGCCTTTGTTACTCGTTATGGCCAATACGAGTACACCGTCATGTCCTTCGGATTAACCAACGCTCCAGCCACCTTTTCTCGGTTAATGAACTCAATCTTCATGGAGTATTTGGATAAATTCGTCGTAGTTTATCTCGATGATATACTCATCTACTCCAAGAACGAGGAAGAACATGCCGAACATCTAAGGCTAGTGTTGAAGAAACTTCGAGAGCATCGCCTTTATGCCAAATTTTCTAAATGTGAATTCTGGTTATCAGAAGTGACCTATCTGGGTCATGTAATATCTAGTAAAGGTATTGCTGTTAACCCTGAGCGAGTTCAAGCCGTCCTTAACTGGACTCCACCCGAATCGGTCAAGCAAGTTCGGAGTTTTCTAGGCTTAGCGAGCTATTGCCGTCGCTTTGTCGAGAACTTCTCCAAGGTTGCTAAACCTCTAACCGAACTCCTCAAGAAAGATAAGAAGTTCGAATGGACTCCACAATGTGAGCACAGCTTTCAGGAACTGAAAAGACGCCTGACTTCTGCTCCCGTGCTGGTACCGCCAGACTTCTCCAAGGACTTTGTTATGTACTGCGACGCCTCGCGACAAGGACTAGGTTGCATTCTCATGCAGGATCGACACGTAATTGCTTACGCTTCACGGCAATTACACCCACATGAGGAGAACTATCCTACCCATGATCTAGAGCTTGCAGCCGTAGTCTATGCACTTAAGACCTGGCGACATTACCTCCTCGGTAATCGTTGCGAAATTTTCACTGATCACCAAAGCCTGAAGTACATCTTCACCCAACCGGATTTGAATCTTAGACAAAGACGTTGGGTTGAATTGATCACAGACTTCGACTTAGGAATAACCTATACCCCAGGGAAAGCCAACGTCATGGCTGATGCGCTAAGTCGTAAATCTTATTGTAACAACCTGATGTTACAACAAAGTCAACCGCTTCTCCATGAGGAATTTCGGAAGCTTAACCTTCACATTGTACCTCAAGGTTTTCTCTCCACCTTGGTAGCAAAACCTACTCTTACGGATCAAATCATCGCTGCCCAAAAGCGAGATAAGGGAATATCTAAAATCAAAGAGAACATTGCTAGCGGAGGTGCTAGTTGTTTCTCCACAAATGATCATGGTGTTGTGTACTTTGAGAATCGTCTAGTGGTTCCCAAGAACCAGCATCTGCGGCAGTTGATCCTTAAGGAGGCCCATGAATCTCCTCTCACCATTCATCCCGGTAGTACTAAAATGTATCAGGATCTACGCCAGAGGTTCTGGTGGACTAGGATGAAGAGAGAAATTGCTCAGTACATCGCTAATTGCAACGTCTGTCGTCGTGTAAAAGCAGAGCATCAACGGCCTGCTGGCACCCTTCAACCCTTAGCTATTCCTGAATGGAAATGGGATAAAATTGGTATGGATTTCATTACCGGTTTTCCCAGAACCAAAAGAGGGAATAATGCTATTTTCGTCGTGGTCGATCGTCTTTCCAAAGTAGCTCATTTCTTACCTGTTCGTGAGAGTATAACCGCTAGTCAGCTGGCAGACTTATACATCTCCCGAATAGTGTCCCTCCATGGTGTTCCTTTGGAAATCAATTCGGATCGAGGAAGTCTTTTCACCTCTCGATTTTGGGAAAGTTTCCAAAATGCTATGGGAACCCGTCTCTCCTTTAGCACCGCTTTCCACCCTCAGTCAAGTGGTCAAGTGGAACGCATCAATCAGATTCTAGAAGACATGCTTCGAGCCTCCGTTATCTCTTTCGGAATGGACTGGGAGAAGTGCCTTCCATTTGCCGAATTCGCTTACAACAACAGCTATCAATCTAGCTTGGGTAAAGCCCCTTTTGAAGTTCTCTATGGACGACAATGTCGAACACCCCTTAACTGGTCAAAGACCGGGGAAAGACAATTCTTTGGCCCGGATATGATTCAGGAAGCAGAAGAACAAGTTCGTATCATTCGTGAAAAGTTGAAAACAGCCCAATCTCGTCAAAAGAGTCAATATGACCGAAAACATAAGGCTATGACTTTCGAGGTTGACGAGAAGGCTTATCTTCGGGTCACCCCTCTGAAGGGAACCCATCGTTTCGGTATCAAAGGCAAATTGGCTCCTCGTTACATTGGACCTTTTCGCATTCTTGCCAAGCGAGGAGAAGTTGCCTACCAATTGGAACTACCTCCGCACCTCTCCAGAGTTCACGATGTCTTCCACGTTTCTCAACTCAGGCGTTGCTTCTCGGATCCTATCCGTGAAGTGGACCACGAAACGCTTGATCTCCAAGATAATCTTACATATCGAGAGTACCCCATTCGTATCCTCGATCAAGCCGAACGTACCACGCGACGTCATAATATCAAGTTTCTCAAGGTTCAATGGTCGCACCATTCTGAAGATGAAGCAACTTGGGAAAGGGAGGATCGTCTTCGACTTGAATATCCCGCCTTCTTCTCGGAGGAACCCAAATCTCGGGACGAGATTCTTTTGAGTGGGGGTGAGTTGTCACACCCTAGCTAGTCATGCATTAGAGTGTTGCATCATGTTTACTCATTCATCAGAAACTTGAAATGGGGATGACAGAACCCCCAGTCCCCTCTGACACCAACTAGGGTTACTAAAATAATTTTTCAATGAACCTGAAATGCCCTTCTAAAATGCCCATCATTTTTGCCTTGGTTCAGAACCTCTGACAAAAGTGGTGCACATTTTTCTAGGCCATCCTAGGGTTCTTGAATTAAATCATAGTTATTTGAATTTGGGCATTTAAAATAATATAAAATATTTAAATGCTCAAATATCTCCAAACTAAAATGTTTCATGTTGGAAATAATCCAACTATGGACCAGGAGTAGTTTGGTGATTTCTGGAGTTGCCTAGGTATTTTATTTAATTCAACAAAGTTGCAGATATATTAAATAAAACCAGAAAACAGAAAAGAGAGGGCAAGACTTACCTGTGCGGCCCAGCCAGCTGGCCGGCCCAGCTAGCAACCGACCCAGCCCAGCACTGTAGCTCCCCGTCGTCTTCCTCCCCTCGCCCCGAAGCTGCTGCGTGCTCGCGCGCGCACGACCGCGCGGCCACCTCCTACTTGCCGACGACCTCCTGGCCGCGTGGACGACGTCCGCAGCCCGTCCCGATCCCCCTGCTCTCTCTCACTCTCCCCCGGTTCTCCCTCGCTCTCTCCCTCTCACGGCCGAAGCACACCGTCGCCGCCGTTCGCCTTAGCCACTGCCTCCGACCACCCCTCGCTCCCCCGATTAGCTCAGGAGCTCCGCCTCGACTCCCTCTTCCTCCCCACCGCTCCACGAGTCCCCGGAAGCCCTGCATCGCTGCCACGTCGCCGTTCCCCTCTTCGGGCTCCGATCACCGTCGCCGACGAATTCACCGTCTCCAGCGCGTCCCCGAGCCCGTTTCGACGCCCACTGCAACCGCGGTGAGCTACGCCACCGTTTCCCCCTTCTTCCCTGCTCTCTCCCGACCCCTAGGCCCTAGCCCCACCGCGGCCGAAAGCTTCACGCCGCCGGTGATGTCGCCGTCGTGGCCATGGTCGCCGTAGCGCCCAACCGAGCTCACCATCGTGCTCCACATCTCACTAGGAGCACGTAGCACGCACCAACGCTACCCCAAACCCCCTGCAACACCCTTCCCGTGCACGACCGAACCCCGGCGGCCGCAACCGAGCTCGCCGCCGTCGACTCCAGCCACCCCGACCCCAACGGACTCCGCCAAGAGCCGCGGGTCGTCCTCAGCTTCACTCCGGTGGCCTCCGCGGTTCATTTGGTGGCCGAAACGACCAAAACCACTATCGCCGCCGCACTGATGGTCGCCGCCGGCCAGAACTCCGGCGAGCTGACGTGGCCTAGTTAATTAGCCACTAAGCCACCACCTACTAACGCTGACAAGTGGGCCCCAGGGCTTAGTCAAAGCTAACCAGCCCGGGTCAACACGGGATTAGCCCCTGTGTCACTGACGTGTGGACCCCACACGTCAGGTTTGACCCGAGCCAGCCCTGTTGACCTGCTGATGTCACTGTGACGTCAGGCTGACGCAGTAAATGATATTTCTGGATTTAAATTAAATCAGGAAATTCCAGAATATTAATTAAACTTCAAAAATTCATAACTTTTATTCTGTAACTCCAAATTGGACAAATTATATATGAAAAATGATCAGAAAAATCCAATCTATCCATCTGTACTATTTTCATGCATGATCAAACAAGTTAAATTGATGTTTTAAACAGAACAAGAAAAGGCACTTTAAAAGGCCATATTTGAATTTGGAATTTGAATCTTTGATTCAAATTTGCTCAAACACTTCTGGCTTTAGTTGCATTAGCCCAACACACTCATATTGCCATGTTTCATGCATGCATCATATTGTTGCACATTGTTTGGTGATGCCTGTGTATCGTTATCCTTTACGACAGGATCTGTCCCCGAGGAGTACCGTGACTACCCTAACGAAGAACCGTATCCGTGCAACGAACCATCAGGCAACCAACCAACCATTTGATCATATCGATACAATCCCATGTTCTCGCTCCTGCTCTCTTTTACTGCATTAAGACAACGCGATTCAAACTACTGTGTGCTACGGTAGTTGAACCCATTTCCTCTGCATGACCTGTCATTGCCACAGTAACTAGATGAAACCCACTAGCATGTGTAGGAGTTGATTGAGCCATATGTATGTGTTGTTCCTACCTTGCTATGCCTGCTATGCTTAGAGTCGTGTCAGGTCTGGTTCATCTGGGTGATGGGCTAGAGTGAAATGTTAATGTCGGTAATGAGAGTGGTGTGGTGAACACGATTTGGTAAAGGTATCGATGAGAGGCCATGTAGGAGTACATGGTGGGTTGTTTCATTGAAGCCGACCTTAAGCACTGAGATCTGTATGTGTGATTTAAGAATTCAGCTACTACCATACATTGGGCCCTGAAATATGACCCCGCTCGACTTCTTATTCACCTTAGCTCTCTGTCCAGGAGTTGCAAGTAGTTTCTGGTGTTTGTAGCCTACTGGAGGCCGTGGACAGCGCTGACCGTAGGGGTGGGCTGTGATGCGGTAGGTACGTGGCCGGGTGTACCGAATACCCGTTAGGTATCTCGGGAACCCTGTTCACATCGTTCGGGGCCGTATGGGAAACCTCGGCCGGACTCCCTGCGGATGGAACCTGAATAGGCGATAAACCTGGACTAGAGGCTTAAGTGTTTAGGTAGGTCGTGGTCTACACCCACGTCGGCTTTCGCTTGAAGTCTGCCGAGCACATGTCGTGTGCAGACGCTAAGTGGTGGAAACATGTATGAAGAAGTACACCCCTGCAGGGTTAACATGATCTATTCGAATAGCCGCGTCCGCGGTAAAGGACTACTTGCTTGCCTATACAGTTCATAGACAAGTAAATGGAAACTACTAAAAGCCTCAAGATAAGTGTGAGTGCCGAGGATGGCTCTTCCGTAGGAAGACGGAGGTGGATCCTCGGTAGTGTATTGAAGTGGTGAGTAGTGGACTCGTGTGCGCAAAACTGTTTCAAATGGAGTATCGTAGGATAGTCTAGCCAAGAGTCAAAGCTGGCTTGCTGCAATAACTCCACCAACCCTTCTTGATACTATGCATGTATGTAGGATCTGATGTAAGTCTTGCTGAGTACCTTTGTACTCATGTTGCTATAATCTACATTTTTACAGAAGACGCTGCAACCCCTTCTGATGGGTTCTATGTAGACGTTGACATCAACGAGTAGGCTAAAGACCCAGGTGGTGACCCTGAGCTTGTGAAGGACCACATAGTATAGCCAGGCTTTCCAAGCCTCTTTTATTTTACTAGTTGTCTGTACTCAGACAAGTTACTTCCGCTGTTGGCTTGTATGATTGTATGACTTGTATGTTGGGTCGTGAGACCCGTACCTTTGTGTGTATGTTATGTATGGCTCACCGATCCTTAAATAAAGTACTTGTGTCGTAGAGTCATGTTGTGATGCTTCGTTGTATTTGCACATATCGAGCATATTGTGTGTATGATTGAAATGCTTGGTATGTGTGGGATCTGACTATCTAGTTGTTTATCTTTAGTAGCCTCTCTTACCGGGAAATGTCTCCTAGTGTTACCGCTGAGCCATGGTAGCTTGCTACTGCTCTGGAACACTTAGGCTGGCCGGCATGTGTCCTTCTTCGTTCCTGTGTCTGTCCCTTCGGGGAAATGTCACGCTTTGAGTACCGGAGTCCTGTTAGCCCGCTACAGCCCGGTATACCGGAGTCCTGCTAGCCCAGTGCTACAGCCCGGACCCACTTGCTGATGACCGACACGTTCGAAGCTGGGTCATGGATGCCTGTCCCTGTAAGTCTGTGCCACTTTGGGTTTACGACTAGTCATGTCAGCCCGGGCTCTTTATCATATGGATGCTAGCGACACTATCATATACGTGAGCCAAAAGGCGCAAACGGTCCCGGGAAAAAGGTAAGACGACACCCGTGGGGATACCGTGCGTGAGGCCGCAAAGTGATATGAGGTGTTACCAGCTAGATCGATGTGACATCGAGTCGGGGTCCTGACACTAACGGATAGGAAAGAAACTATGGCAATTTTGCAAAAAATATACCCACACGCCTCTCCACGTTCGCAAACAAGGCCTTCCCTCGTTCAACCTTTTCTCTCACAAGATAAATTACTCATACAAATGCATCTTGATGTTCCGTGCAACGCACGGGCAGCTAGCTAATTTCTTTTAATAGTTGCTATGATAATTGGGTTGAAGTGATATATTTTATGTCTGCCCCGAATGTTTTCAGATTCACTAGTAGTAACAAAGAAAAGGTTGCCTTGTTAATTAACAGAAAACAGGGTGAAAACTATCACATGAGGCCGGTAAAAACAAGGCACACTGGGTTCAGCGTCATCGTCACTACAGCTGTGCGCGCGCGAGAAGTCTACATATCGAGGGGGCTACCGAGCGAGGCACCGAGACACAATGTTTGAGAGAGAAACCAATTGACAGATTATGAGTAGATCGAGTTGTCACCCTTCTGCTGTCATTGTTGGGGGGGGGAGAGAAAGAAGTATTGAGAGTGTGCACGGTAGGCACAACTAGCGAGTGTGTGTGTGTGTTTGAAAGAGGAGTAGATAGATTATTATCAAGATCGATGTGCCACCCTACTCCTTCGGTGCCGGGTAGTGTGTGTGTGTGTGTATGTTTGAGAGAGAAGCCAGTTGATAGATTAG
>NC_057798.1:543330351-543343263 GCF_018294505.1 Triticum aestivum
TCTCTACTCTTATAAAAAATAATAGAGCTGGTGATGATGGTGTTCCTGCCATCCTGCAATATAGGCCATCCGATATATATCCGACGGATGGGAAGGAAACTATGGCAATTTTGCAAAAAGATACCCACACCCCTCTCCGCATTTGCAAATAAGGCATTCCCTCGTTCATCCTTTTCTCCCACAAGATAAACTTCTCATACAAATGCATCTTGATGTTCCGTGCAACGCATGGGCATCTTGCTAGTAGGGAGAAGGAGTTTGCGTGACACATATCTAGCTATATTAAGGGATAGGTAGATAGCATATGTGTGAGACACATTAGTGGCTATGGGTGGGCGGAATTAAAGGGGTGGGCATGTTAGACATAGAGAGCGTGTGTGTTTCTGTGTGAGAGACTTGTAGGACGGGGTAGAAAGACGAATTTAACCCTGACGGAGGGAGAGAAATACACGAACTGCACATGTGTGATTCCGATGCCCACAGGGAAATGAGATATGTATGCGTGTGAGAGAGATTGCACAATTCATTCACGTATCACTATCTAGCGATCGTGGACGTGCAACGCTTGAACATAAGTCAATATCTACTTCGTATCGTGGCTAAAGGTACAATATCGATTCAACGCTATAAAGATTGGACACTCACATATCACATTTTTTTCTATTTAAATAAGCCTTTTTAGTTGTGCATGCCAAAGTTATAGTGATGTTTCTTCAAACAACCAATGTAGCTATCATGAACATGCACCATTGTTACTCTTGCATTCAAATTCATTAGTCTTGGATGATTTAAGTTTCTATTTTGAACTAATATGTGTAATATTCATATATGAATTCAACGGGTACACAATTTATGAAATGGAGGCTATGTAATCATATGAGGTAACACTTTTAAGTAGCTGACTACAATATCCATTTCTTTTTGTGCGCCTCTACACTAACACGTCAATGCATTATGTTTAAAGTAAATAACCAATGGCACTAAATTATCTATTTACACGAGAAATACATACGCTGAGCGTTTGATCCCTTTTTTGTGAACGCGCCACTACACCCGTACGATTGGCCGCGCCCGTGTGAACATCCAAGTTATCGGTGCATCATCCCCAGTTATTGTCTTTTTTTCTGGGGTGGACTTCACACCAGTTATTAACTGCTGACGCGTGCCCCGTGTACACAGTCTAGCATGACCTTCCCGCTAGCACGGTCCAAAATTAGTTGAAACTGGATATGAACGATCCCGCGGGCGGCAAAATCTCCCGCCTCCTTCTAAAATTTCCGCCACCTTAGTCTTTAGCATGTGAAATCCCCCTTTTGTCCTTGGTGCACGAAGACCAACATTTGCAATACCGCCCTCATCTACATGATAGGTCGGGGCTGCTTTGGTAACTTCCGGTTCCCCCACTACACGGCACCACCATTTCCTCTCCCCTCCCGCAAAAATGACTAACTCCACAGCACCAGAGCATCTTACATCACGCCGTCTGTACTTCATCGCCCTTTCTCCCCTCCCCTCTCGAAACCCTAGACTGCTCATCCACCGGCGTACCATAGCCCATTCACTGCCAGCGGCGTCCACCTCGCCGGATCTGCTTCTACGGCCGCATCTACCCCTCCCACCTCCCCTAGAAACAAGTAGACTGCTCATCCACCACTCTACCACAGCCCATTCAGTGCCGGCCTTGTCCACGACGCCGGATCTGCTTCGCCGGTACTCTCGTCAACCGCCGCGCATCTGCAGCAGCTCATTCGTACTCCCCACTGGAGATGCTTCGTCCACACCCCCCGGAGCCGCCCCACCGACGCCCCCGTCGACGGCCTCTGATCCTCTTCGCCGACACCTTCCTCAACCCTACCGGAGCCGCTTTGCCTACACCTTCCTCAACCCTACTGGAGTAGCTTCGCCTATACCATTCTCAACCCTACCGGGTCCGCTTTGCCAACTCACAAGTCCACGGCCTCAAATCCGCTTCCTCGCACCCTCATCCAACCTACCGGAGTAGCTTCTGACGCCCCATCCACGGCCGTAGATCCGCATCGTCGACACCACCCTTAACCCAACCACCGGAGCAGCTTCTGATGCCCCGTCCATGACCACAGATCAGCATCGTCGACACCATCCTTAACCCAACCACCGGAGCAGCTTCACCTACGCCCTTGTCCATGGCCATAGATCCGCTTCGCCCACACCGTAGTCCACCCTACTCGATGGTTCTAGATCTCCTTACCGGACCCCGACAGCCAGCACAACGTCATCACCCTCGACGTTTCTAACCTGATTCCCATAGTCTAGAGAGATGCCAAGCACCCGCCACGGCCTAGGTACTTGTCACCTTTAAACCCGTCCAGCATCACTTGCCCGATGTACTTCAAGTATACTAACCGGTCGCTGTTACCTGTTATGCAGCTGGCAAAACTACAAGGACGATGTTTCTTCTGGATCTAACAGCTTGGGCAACCAAGATCCTGGACTGAGGCATTGCTATGATCTTGTAAGCGCGTCTCTTCTCTTGTATTGTTCTGTTCTTGCCAGCGTGCTTTGCTAGGATTTTCGACCAGTAATCCCTTTGTGCAGACAATGATTTCTACTACTGGCTGCTAAATTAGATATGTAGATGTCATACATGATACTACCTCGTACCTCCGTTCCTAAATATAAGTCTTTCTAGAGATTCCACTATAGGCTACATAAGGAGCAAAATGAGTGAATCTACACTCAAAAATGCATCTATATACATCTGTATGTGGTCCATACTGGAATCTCTACAAAGACATATATTTAGGAACAGGGGCAGTACATTACACAAAATCATAGGTGGCATGTAGGAATTCCAGTGCACTACATTAGACTCCCTTAGAGTGCCTGCTAGTCCAGCATACAGAGTCATGGCTAGTTTATGGTACGCACACAATCGTTAATTGGTGGTTTAAATATGCGCAAGGGATATGCAATGTAGTATCATGTAGAGATGTCTGAAATTAGCCGTGTCAACTTGCAGATAGGGTTACACAATGAAAAAGTACAAGATGTATGTGGGAATTTCATGGAACATCGCAAAAAAAAGGAGAGGCAGCGGTGAGCCTATACAGTGTGCTATGGTACGTCACTCCTCCATTGCAATCATCATGACATGTTATTTGTATGCCAGTTCTATTGGCCAAGTTTCTTAGGGACAGTTATTACGAGTTATCCTAAGAAAATAAGCACCTGTGAATATAAGCTCCATGTAATAAGCCAACTAGTTCTTTTCATTGCGTTTTCAGCTTATCTTTGGTATGATCACTGGAAAGTCTAGATTGCATTATATTTTTTTCATTTTGCTGCCCATATGGAAATTAATTTGACTTGCAAACATCACAAATTGAACCCAGTGCAGTAATTAATATGATAGGAAAACAGACCATCACTATTTGCTCAAAATGCAAATACAAAGATACCATCTACTTGGCACAATCTACTTTGGTCAATGTTTTCCATAGAGATCCCAATGCCTAATTTAAATGAAGAACGCATGACCCACATTTAAATGAAGAACAATTATTTATTGAAATTCGATGGTCCAAGTGGCTGGTTATTATCGTATAGCAGCACCACCTGAAAGCATCATATAGCAGCAGCAGCTCATAGCAACTCATCATACAGCAGCAGGAGTCTGCAATTCATCATATACCAGCAGCAGCTCATAGCAATTCATCATATAGCAGTAGCAGGAACAACTCATAGCAATTCATCATATAGCAGCAGCAGAAGCAGCTCATAGCAATTCATCATATAGCAGCAGCAGGAGCAGCTTGTAGCAACTCATCATATAGCAGCAGCAGGAGCAGCTTGTAGCAACTCATCATATAGCAGCAGCAGCAGCTCATAGCAATTCATCATATAGCAGCAGCAGCTCATAGCAACTGATCATACAAGAACAGCAGCTCATAGCAATTCATCATATAGCAGCAGCAGGAGCAGCTCATAGAAATGCATCATATAGCAGCAACAGAAGCAGCTCATAGCAATTCATCGTATAGTGGATCAGAATGAAAATTTGGCAAAAAATCAGAGGAGATCCTCACCTTGTTGGATGAGCTCATCCTTCAACAACACCTCAAGGCCATGGCCTGGGAGGAGGGGAGGGGGAATAAGGTGCCTTCTGCCGTAGTATGGCATCAGCCGTAGTTGTGCAGCACCCGCTGGAGTAGTGCGTTGGACGAACCACAGTGGAGCAGCTGCTGGAGACCATGAGAATGAGGGGCGGCGCCAAAGGGAGGAGAAGCCAGGGAGATTAGCCCCTACCCGCCGGCCATGTAGCCTAGCTGGACATAGAATTGTCGAGGACAAGGCCAGATGGGACCAATGGCAACGGCTCACTGGAGGAACCCTAGTGCTGCAGGCAGGGGATCGAGGTAGAGGGAAATGGGAGAGGAGATGCAAGCTGGCAAGGCAATGAATGCTTGCGTGTTTGTTTTTACTTGAGGGTCAGGTGTGACACGGGCGTCAGCAGTTGCATTTTGAGTGTAATATAGGCAGACAACAGAGTCATTTTACTATTCCCCTTCCCTTCAATTTTTAGTGAGGTTCTACCCGAAACACCCCCCTCCAAAGAGAAATTAGTTAAGCCCAAGCCCATAACTCAAAAATGACTTCTTTACATCTTTTATGGCTTATTTTGACAATATGCCCTGAAAAGGCGGAATCGAACTGGCCCTTAACCTGCAATTCAATTGTGCGTGCAATGATGAATCACTCCTGCCTGCTATCTGTACATTTAGGCATCATCATACATGGCATAACCTAATACATGTGCATTACATTGTAGAATCTGGAATATGCATTGTTTATGTTAGTTCATACGTTGCACATGATGTTTAAATGCCCCTTAAATCTGCTCAGTCAAGTGATGGTCTTTAAGCCTCCTTCTTTGCTTCTTTTCTTCATATGTAAGATTTGCTCACACTTCTGTTCAATTGCTTGTTTGCATCAGCTAGCCATACTAGGACTGTTTTCTTTGATTACTTGCTGTTCTTGACCTAACACTCTAACAGAGCTTTTCAACGATTTAAACACTAAGGGCTGCTGTAGTGGGGCCTTGTCTAACTTATAGGTGACACAAAGGTTTGGCTGTACACTACATTAGGCTCTGCAAGAGTACCTGGAGATCCAGTTCGAAGGTATGCCTAGTTTTTACATAGTGCAGACATAGTAAATGCTCATTTCATTGTGTGCAAGTGCAAGAGATGCGGCATGTTTCATTATGTGGTGTTGTTTTGTTATAATCTCATCCTTTTGTGTTCATAGACTGGAAAGTATGCATATTTATCTTCCAAGGAGACGAGTAACTAGTTCGTGTCACCTTTGCAGAGGGGGTGCAATGAAGATAAGATTGAGGATTTCCAAGTACAAGATGTTAGGAAGGAGCCTTGCAAGAGAAGTAGGAGCTGCGCTGAGCCTCTTCAACCTGCTAAGGTAAGTCACTGTATGCAACTCAACAGTTTAATTCCTTGTTTGTTTCAGGCATAGTTAATTTTCTCTTTTCAATTGCTTTATTTGTCCTTAGTTAATGAGATGCCCAAATAATCATGCCTGATATTCGGTACTTGTATCACTATTAGTTGACATAATTAAAGGCCTTACCATTTAATTACTCTGCTGAAGTGTGCCTGAAGCTTTGAAGTCTATTAACCAACTATTATTGCATGAGGCTCACAATCTAGTTTATACTATGCTAATGATTGCATAGTTTTGCCTGCTGTAGTATGTTTGTATGAAACCCTCTGCTGTTCATTATGCTCCCTAAGACTTTAATTGAGGCACAGAATGGCCAACTGCTTGCTTACTTATACGCAACGTGTTGTCTAAATTTGTAACTTGTCTGTGTTTTCGATTGGGCCCCAACATCATGCTCCTCTGGTGAGCAAAGAGGGATTTCTGTATGCAGGATGCATAGACTATCTTTTTTATAATTTTTAAAATATCACCTGCTTATGCTTCATGACGTGTAACATTTTTTTTAAAGTGATGCGTAACATTATTGTTAGTCCTGTTTTGCCATGTAGCACAAAATAGTGTCTTGTTCGCTTCATTGTTGTAACTATATTTTTGCCCTAGTCATGTGTACTTACAGAAACATTTCAGGATGAAGTGACATCAACACAAAGATCTGCGAGCAGTGCGGCATGGCCGTTACCGAATGATTATGGATTGGAATTGGAATGTGCTGATGTTCTCGAGCATCAACTAGAGGTGGCAAGACAACGTGTACATGATTGTCAACGTATAATCAACAAGTTGAGACTGGACATGCATGTATTAGATGCAGGAGTCAAAAAAATGAAACAAGACACTGAGGTAACCATGAAGGAATTGGAGATTTTGCAGACTGAAATTTGTGCTATATGAATCCGGCCAATCCTATTTTCTGAAGAGTTTATAGTTAAATGGAGTTAAGTTGATGCGCGTCCATGATGTATGAGCTGTATTTGCCCAGTGTATGTAATTTGCTGTCTGTGTATGCTTTATTATCACCTGTGCCGAACCATAATGCCCAGTGGGTAGAATCGGATGTAATTTATTTATTGTATAGTGTAGGATTATTCTACCTTTCTATGCCTTGATCTCTTTGTTGTAATAGTGTAGGCTTTTTAGAGGTGATAGTATTGAGTAGGATAATTCTTTGAATATTCTATATCATTCAAACGGGGGCCAATTCGCCCGACCATGGCCCTTCACGGGCCGTCGGATCCATGGGCCTTCTACGTCTCGTAGGATCCATGGGCCTTCTTCATCTCGTAGGATCCATGGCCTTCTGCGTCTCGTAGGATCCATGGGCCTTGTACGTCTCATAGGATCCATGGGCCGCCAGCTCATTTATGGGTCTTGTATGGGCCTTTAATGGGCCGTAGATGGGCCTTTAATGGAAATCGTATGTTGTATGGGCTGACCATAACGGGCCGTTAATAGGCCGTATTTGGCTGAATTTGGCCCACAAGCAGAAAATGACAGTAATGGGCCGTAAGTAACCGAATGCTGCAAATGAGCCCAAGAATAAATGGGCCCTCAGAAGGCCGAAAGTTAACTTGGGCTGGAAACGGCCCAACGGAGTAACAGGCCGCTAATGGGTTTAAAGTGATACACTATTCATTACGGGTCAGTTTCACCACAGGCCGTTAATGGGTGTAAAGTAATGCACTGTTCATTACGGGCCAGTTTCAGCACGGGCTGCTAATGGGACAAGAGTTACAAAGGGCCTCATATGGGCCGAAAGACGTCATGGGCTATACATGGGCCAGAAGTGAAAACGGGCTGGAATCATACTAGGCAGCCCAGATGACGCTACTGGGCCTAATTCAGATAGGGCGTAACGGGCCTTGGCTTAGCGGGCTGTAAATGGGCTATATGCGAACAGGCCATTAACAGGCTTTCCATGGGCCGGCCCGCCACCTTTTGACCAAGTCAAACGGGCCAGCCTTTTCACAGGAATGGGCCTCTGTTTGGCCGTGCCACGTGTCGACGTATCATAGGCGCCTATCTGACCTACTGACGAGCTGACACGTGTTTCGTCTGGCCAATAAGAATTTTACACGTGGAAATTTCCCATTGGTCGGGGCTGTTAACGGGTTATCGGATCCAAAATCCAACCCGATAGCTTAACGGTGTTCCGTTACAGTGGATGCCACGTGTCGGTCACCCTTGACGAAAGCACTTCTGTGACGCGCGATTTATCGTCATGGAAGTGGACACTTCCGTGATGATAATTTTGGTAATGTCATGGAACACTTCTACGACAGCACAGGTATGACTATATTGATTCTGTCATAAATTTGTCATGGATGTACATGCATGACAAAAAAAGCGACCTACTGTGACAAACACGTATCATCACGGAAGTGTATTTTTTTGTAGTGATTCGAGCTATTGCCCTGGCCAAGGAGCCCAGGTTTCACAAGAAGACTAGGCATATCAAGCGTCGCTTCAACTCCATTCGTGAAAATGTTCAAGATGGAGACATAGATATTTGTAAAGTGCATACGGACCTGAATGTCACAGATCAGTTGACTAAACCTCTTCCACGGGCAAAACATGATCAACACCAGAACTCTATGGGTGTTCGATTCACCACAATGTAACTAGATTATTGACTCTAGTGCAAGTGGGAGACTGTTGGAAATATGACCTAGAGGTAATAATAAAATGGTTATTATTATATTTCCTTGTTCATGATAATTGTCTATTGTTCATGCTATAATTGTGTTATTTGGAAATCGTAATACATGTGTGAATACATAGACCACAACATGTCCCTAGTGAGCCTCTAGTTGACTAGCTCATTGATCAATAGATGGTTACAGTTTCCTAAGCATGGGCATTGGATGTCATTGATAACGGGATCACATCATTAGGAGAATGATGTGGACAAGACCCAATCCTAAGCACATCACAAGATCGTGTAGTTCGTCTGCTAAAGCTTTTCTAATGTCAAGTATCGTTTCCTTAGACCATGAGATTGTGCAACTCCCGAACACCATAGGAATGCTTTGGGTGTGCCAAACATCACAACGTAACTGGGTGGCTATAAACACTACAGGAATCTGCTACTTTGCCATCTGCCACAGCGGACAGCAAAGGCATGGATGGCGGACGACAAAGACCTTTGCCATCAGCCGCGAACGGCAAAAGGTGACAGCAAAGTAGGGGACGGCTAAGAGTTGCTTTGCCGTCTGCTTCGGGCAGCTGACGGCAAAGGGGCCTTTGCCATCAGCAGCGGACGGCAAAGAAGACGGACGACAATAAATGCGCTGTTACTCCATTAGGTGGTTAACGGCAGGCCTTTGCCGTCCGCTACGGACGGCAAAGCCTTTGCTGTCAGCCACTGTAGGCAAATTGACCAAATTGGTCAGCCTCCCAGCAAGCACAGTTGCCTGCCATGTGGCCTCTTTGCCGTCCGCTGCTAATGGCAAAGATCTCTTTGCCGTCGGTGGCAGACGGCAAAGATCCTGCATATTGTCTCTTTTTTTTGTTTTTTTAGTCCAACAATTTTCACAGCAAATATATATGACAGCAAATATATATCATATATCCAGCCCATAAGTTTCATATCACATATCCAGCACATAAGTTTCATATCACATATCACATCAGTTTCATCCATACACATCAGTTTCACATATCACATCTAGAACAATAAGTTTCATACATAAGCAAAGCTAGAACAAGAAGTTTCATACAATGCAAGTTTCATACATAAGCAAGTTTCATCAAAGGAAAAGCAAGCACTCCATCATAGCAAGCTAGCTTCCATGAAGTGAATGAAATCTGCAAAATGGTAAATAAGAAAGTTAGAAAGAGGTGACTAGAACAAGAAGAAGACTAGAACAAGAAGTATATGTCATTTATGAGCACTTAGGTGAAATGGATCATATATGAGCTAACAAAGTTGAAATGGGTTGTTTATGAGCTAACTTAGTTGAAATGGATCATTTATGAGCTAACTTCATTGAAATGGGTCATTTATGAGCTCACTAAGGTGAAGGGCATCATTTTTGAGCTAAGTAAGGTGAAATGGATTGTTGTAGAGCTAACTTAGGTGAAATGGATCATTTATGAGCTTTTATGAGCTAACTTAGTTGAAATGGGTCGTTTATGACCTAACTTAGGTGAAATGGATCATTTAAGAGCTAATTTAGGTGAAATGGATCGTTTTTAGCTAACTTAGCTGAAATTGATCGTTTAGGAGCAACTCGAGGTGAAATGGGTCATTTTGGAGCTAACCTAGGTGAAATGGGTCATTTTGGAGCTAACCTAGGTGAAATGGGTCATTTTAAAGCTAACGTAGGTAAAATGGATCATTTACGAGCTAATCTACTAAAATGGGTCATTTTAGAGCTAACTTGGATAAATTGGATCACTTGTAAGCTAACTAAGGTAAAATGAGTCATATTAGAGCTAACTTAGGTAAAATGGATCCTTTATGAGCTAACTAAGTTAATTATGCAATTTTTGACATAAGTAAGCTTATTTAGTCATTTTGAAGGAAAGGAAGCTAACTCTAGGTCATTATGGTAAGCATATTGGAGGAAATGAAGCTAAGTCTAAGTCTAGAGAAACTTACCGTGATCAGGGAGGTGTAGGAGCGGGCTGGCTCATGCTGGTAGCTGGAGAAGGATCGTGCGATGCGTTTCTAAGCTGCACCAAAGATCATTTCCAATGTCTCGTTAGCATTATGACACTCAAATGTTAAGACTAGCAAGTAATGTCCATTCAAATTAAACTCACCGTGCTCCCAGGAGCAATCA
The DNA here is from genome assembly GCF_018294505.1 of Triticum aestivum. Lineage (NCBI taxonomy): Eukaryota > Viridiplantae > Streptophyta > Magnoliopsida > Poales > Poaceae > Triticum > Triticum aestivum. The sequence continues at coordinate 543,340,632 of NC_057798.1, forward strand.
CTGGCATCGGCGGAGCGGTCCGACCGGACTTCTCACACATAGACTGCACATTTGGTTTTCACAATAGAGTCATACTAGTTAGTAATGAGACTCAAATGTTAAGACTAGCAAGTAATCTGTAGAATAAACTTACCACAAGGAGCTCATACATGGCCCTTGCCTGCATGTCATTCCATGCCCTCTCCTCCTCCAACATCTTTGTCGTCCTCTCCTCGAACTCCCGCTGCCTCTCCGCCGCCTCCGCCAGAAGTTTCTCTGTTCTATCTCTATCACTCTGTATAGCAGCCTGCAACACCACTCACATGACCATTTGTAATCATTGATGGAAGCGCACACAATTTAATGGAGAAAGATAGCTGAGTACGTATAACTAACCTTGATGGCGAGTTGGACTGGCCGTTCACGAGGCCTTATCTCAGGAGCGGAGCTCGACTGGCGCGCCTTGATCTCCGGGAGAGTGCTAGGACAACGGATAAGTCCATCTCCCATGGCTATGGAGCCATGGGACCTCCCGCCACCAGATATCATCAGCACCTCTGTATCAATGGGACCCTGACTCGGGTTAAAGTCCTCCCCTTTCCTCGCCTTCCCCTGATCTCTATATTGCACGAGCTTGTCGTGGGCGGAGATGTTGGTGAAGTTCTTTGGATCATCGAGGTCAGACACAGAGAATGCCTTGACTTTCTTGTAAGAGCCAGTGTGGGCCATGGCATACAGGTCGTACACCTCTGGCACCTTATCCGCCTTATTGTAGCGTGCCTGAAAGAGAGAAACAAAGTAAATTAGTAATTAAAGGGCTAAAGCTAGCATGATGAATGAATTGTATGAATCATGAAGCAAACCACATACCCAGTTCCGCCCGTACTGAAATAAGTTGGAGCTGCCTTGGTGGTGTGGCAACCCTTCCATTTGGGCACGTTTGTCCTTGGCCTCGTTGTGGGTAGCCCGCCATTCTTTTGAGCACCACCCAACGACTAACACCTCCCAACAATCCATCCGATCCGCACACCATCTCTGAGGGGCCTAAGTTAGCAAATAGAAACTTCAGCGCTACAGCTATGAATTACTAAATAAAGGAATTAAGTACAAGGCCTTAAGAATTACCTTCATGTACTGCTCCTTACTCAAGAACTTATCGCGGCACTCCTGCTTGGACTTCTCGATACCACGGTCGGCGTAGTAGTCTCGAACAGACTGCACCCGAGCCTCATGCCGTAAGTTCTGAAGTAGGCGCTTGCACTCCTTGTGGATAACATCTGCCGCCTCCTCCTCGTATCCCTCCTCACACCTGTAGAATGTCTGCAATCAAATGAGATAATATTGATTAGTACAATTAATAACTAGCTAGTTGAAGATTTTTAATTGTGTAAAGGAGAAATTACCCAGAACTTTCTGATCACCATGTCTGCCCTCGTCTTGCACAAGACACCGTCGATAATCTCACCCGGCGGGGCCGGGGCAGCCAAGTAGTGCTCCCAACTCAATCCAACCTCTGGAAGCCGACCCTCACCAGGCAACGTGACAAACCCCGGAAAGTTTTGCCGAATCAGAACTCCAAGGACGGAGTTGGGCCGACGGACACTTTCATGGTGGTCCCAACCCCTGCAGCATGACAAGGCCAACGCATTAGTTATTTGAAGAAACGTGAATACAGAAGGTACAAAAAGATTAAATGCACTTACCTCTCCCCATCAGGGAAAATCAACCACCTCTGCTCGCGGGTCGCCGGCACGGACGGGAGCCGTGTAGCACCATGCTGGTAGACGTTGCCCCCCTCCTCCTCCTCCTCCTCAAAACCAGTCGGCTCCCCGCCATCATCAGCATGGCCACTCGGCTCCCCACCATCATCAGCATGGCCACTCGGCTCCTCAGGCTGACCCGACCAAGTACCCCATCCAAACGTGTGCTCCTTCGGGGTCTTGTGGGCCCAACTCTCGTGGGCCGAAGGCCCGTCGACCCGAGGCTCGTGGGCTGAAGACCCGTGTACTGGAGGCTCGTGGACCGGAGTCCGTGTAGCCTCCTCCTAAGACGAGTCCACCCTAGCAGTCACGTGCTCGGGTGAAACAGCTGGGGGCGGCGGCGAGGAAGGCGCCGTAAGAGCTACCCTACCTCCTCTCCCACGACCACGTGCTCCACCTAGGCCCTTCTTCTTACCTCGTCCCTTGCTGGGCACCGCGGTCGACGAAGAAGGGCCCGGCGGTGTCGCCATACTATCCAGCAACGCTCGATGGAGAGGTGCATGTGGAATGGAAGACCTCACACTAGCGCCGATGAAGAAGGGGCCTCGGCGCGCTCCCGACCAGCGCCCACCATCTTTCAACACCTGCCATGACAAAGAATAAACGAAATTAGTACAACATGAAAAAAGTACCGACATGAATAATAATATGTATATCACTTAAGTGTATCATCATCAAGTACAACATATACAACTGCACATTTAAAACTACCCGATCAACACAATTATATATGATGTTTTTCATAACAAAATAGAAAAATATATGACCTAACTAATAATTCACAAATATATGACCCCGTCGGCCTTTGGAAGGCCAAAGAACACATTTTCGGGACGTGTCGGGGGTCGGGGTGTCGTGTCGGTGTTGGGGTGCCGTGTCGGGGTCGGGGTCTC
>NC_057798.1:543343616-543343993 GCF_018294505.1 Triticum aestivum
GTGTCGGGGTGCCGGGTCGGGGTCTTTTTTCCTTTTCTTCTTCTTCCTCTTCTTCCTTTTCTTCCTTTTTTTTCCTTCTTCTTCTTCTTCTTCTTCTTCCTCCTTTCCTTTTTCCTCTTCTTCTTCTCCTCCTCTCCTATTTTTTTCTTCTTCTTCTTCCTCTTCTTCTTTTTTCTTCTCCTCCTCCTCTTCTTCTTCCTCCTTTCCTTTTTCCTCTTCTTCTTCTCCTCCTCTCCTGTTTTTTTCTTCTTCTTCTTTTTCTTTCCTAAAACTGAACTAAACCTAAAACTAAACCTAAATCTAATCTAAACATAAACCTAAAACTAAAAAAACAGAAAAAAGGAAAAAACTAAATCTAAACCTAAAACTAAACTAAG
>NC_057798.1:543344770-543356762 GCF_018294505.1 Triticum aestivum
GGGCGACAGGGCGGGGGGCCGGTGGGGCGGCGGGGTGGTGGTGCGACCGGGCGGCGGCGAGTGGTGGGGCGGCGGCGCGCGTGTGTGGGAGGGAAACAGAGAGAGAGGGGCGGTGGGGCGCACCGGCGGTTAGATACGTTTAATCTTTGCCGTCCGCCACCTTTGCCGTCCGCTAATGTGTGCTTTGCCGTCCGCTAGCGGACGACAAAGAGGGTGGCCGTTAAGTATTTTTTAACCAGCTCCTCAGTGGGGCCCCCCTCCCTCTTTGCCGTCCGCTAGTGGACGACAAAGATTCTTTGCCGTCTGCTAGCGGACGGCAAAGAATAGGCTGATGGCAAAGGCTTTCTTTGCCATCAGCCAGTTCTTTGCCGTCTGCTTTCAGGTAGCTGATGGCAAAGAGCTTCTTTGCCGTCCGCTAGCTGTCGGCAAAGAGCTGGCAGATGGCAAAGTAGCTGATTCCAGTAGTGAAACGTGCACCACGGGTATCTCCGAAAGTGTCTGTTGAGTTGGCACGAATCAAGACTGGGATTTGTCACTCCGTGTGACGGAGAGGTATCTCTGGGCCCACTCGGTAATGCATCATCATAATGAGATCAATGTGCCTAAGCAGTTAGTCACGGGATCATGCATTACGGAACGAGTAAAGTGACTTGTTGGTAACGAGATTGAACGAGGTATTGGGATACCGACGATCGAATCTCGGGCAAGTAACATACTGATTGACAAAGGGAATTTTATACGGGATTGATTGAATCCTCGACACCGTGGTTCATCTGATGAGATCATTGTGGAACATGTGGGAGCCAACATGGGTATCCAGATCCCGTTGTTGGTTATTGGCCGGAGAGATGTCTTGGTCATGTCTACATGATTCTCGAACCCATAGGGTCTACACACTTAAGGTTCGATGACGCTAGGGTTATAGGGAAAGTTTGTACGTGGTTACCGAATGTTGTTCGGAGTCTTGGATGAGATCTCGGACGTCACGAGGAGTTCCGGATTGGTCCGGAGGTGAAGATTTATATATGGACTTCATACGGTCACTGGAAGGGTTCGGGGGTTTATCGGTATTGTACCAGGACCACCGAAGGGGTTCCGGGGGTCCACCGGGAGGGTCCACCTGCCCCGAAGGTCCCTATGGGCTGTTTGTGGAAGGGAACCAGCCCCTAAGTGGGCTGGACGCCATCCCCCCTAGGGCCTATGTGCCTAGGGTTGGGGGGGGGACCCTAAAGGGGGCGCCCCCCTTGGCTTGGCGGGCAAGCTCCCTCCCCCTTGGTCGCCGCCCCCCTCTAGATCCATCTAGAGGGGGCCGGCCCCCTTCCCCCTTCACCTTATAAATAGAGGGGTAGAGGGAGGGCAGCCGCACCACATCCAAGGCGCAGCCCTCCCCCTCCCCAACACCTCCTCCTCCTCCCGCGAAGCTTGGCGAAGTCCTACCGGAGTACCACGCTGCTCCAACACCACCACGCCGTCGTGTTGCTGCTGGAGTTGCCTTCCCCAACCTCTCCCTCTCTCCTTGCTGGATCAAGGCATGGGAGACGTCACTGGGTTGCACGTGTGTTGAACGCGGAGGCGCCATTGTTCGGCGCTTGGATTGGAATCAACTATGATCTGAATCGGTACGAGTACGACTCCCTCATCCGCGTTTGTGTAACGCTTCCGTGTCGCGATCTTCAAAGGTATGAAGATGCACTCCCCTCTCGTTGCTAGTAAACTCCATAGATTGATCTTGCTGATGCGTAGAAACTTTTTAATTTCTGCAATGATCCTCAACACAACGGGTATGGGTACGTGTGATGGGTAAGGTTTGAGATGACGGGTAAGGGTATGGGGTGGCTCCACCCGTACCCAAACCCTGCAGGTGCCATCCCTAGGCACAATATGGGCATTCCGCTTCACCTTGTTCAACAACTAGAATGTATTTCGCCTCTTTCTTTATCGTCTTTAATAGTACAAGTATACAACTGTGGTTCATCATTCTTCATTTGGTTCTTATGTAATTCTTGAACATATGTTCCTATGAATGGAATAATGCATTGGTTATTTGAACCTGATGGATATGAATAAAGCTACAACATATATTCAAATCCAAATCCAAATCCGGTACAATTTGAAATAGCAGTAATTAAAGTACGCTGAAATTAGGCCCTCCAAGTAGTTACGGCACACATGGTTGGTAAAAGACAAACGTTTGTGATATACACCATAATCTGACACAGTTCATAGAGAGGAAACCTGTGCAAGCATGCACACAATTGCCGTCTGCAAAGCGTGTGCGATGTGAGACAATATCACAAACGATGCGGGCAAACTAAACGTTTGTGTTAGTTGCCTTATCATAGACAATTCGCAACCATGAACTGTTTTTGATGAAGTATGCAACGTAAGTGTTGCACCACAGAATAGCGTGTGTGATAGTTGTCTTGTATGACGATGTTACGACGGTCCAACATTTCGTAATCCTGTCCGACACTCGTACGACAATTAGCTAATCTTCTTAATTAGTTATCGCATACGGTTTGGGAAAAGCGAATGTGTGTCATTGTATGCTTATCATACACGTTCTATAATAGTGAACCGTTTGTGATGGGCCGTGCATCGAAAATGTAGCACCACAGAATACCGACTGCGATGTCATTGCGAGCAGAAACGAGTAGGTGTACTATACATGGATCTTGGGTCCCTATCCCTGACGGTTTCTGGGTCGTGTGGAAAGGACGCCCTATCGCCCACACTCACTTGGTGACGATTCCAAATGCCGTCGCGGAAAGGGGTTAAATACCGTTTGTGTAGCATTGATGTGTACCAGTGTATATCCTACTCATGCTTGCATTCAATGTTGGCTAATCTCAATGCATGTTTATGACCATTGTCGCTCCCTAGTTGGTCGCTCCCCAGTCTTTTTCTGGCCTTCACTCGTACTAAGCAGGAATACTGCTTGTGCATCCACTTCCATAAACCCAAAGTTGTTCCATATGAGTCCACCATACCTTCCTATATGCGGTATTACCTGCCGTTCCAAGTAAATTTGCATGTGCCAAACTCTAAACCTTCAAATGATAATCTGTTTTGTATGCTCGAATCGCTCATGTAGCAACTAGGGCGGTCAATATCTTCCATGCTAGGTGGGTTATTCTCACAATGAGTGGACTCCGCTCATCATTCACGAGAAAATGGCTGGTAACCGGGATGCCTAGTCTCATGCTCAAATCAAATCAAAATATAATTGCAAACAAAACTCCCTCAGGACTGTTGTTAGTTGGATGGTACCCATTGTTTCGGACCAGCCGTGGAGTGTGCTTGTTGGTGGTGGGGGAGTATTTACTTTACCATTCTGTTTGGGAACTGCCTATAATGTATCTAGTATGGAAGATACCGAGATCTCTTGGTTGTTATCTTGACAATGAAAGCATGCCGCTCAAAATATTAGTTATCTTTGTTTTAAAAACTCAAGATCTAGCACCTTTGCAAATTTTTGCTTCCCTCTGCGAAGGGCCTATCTATTTACTTTTATTGCTGAGTCATCATCCTCTTATAAAAAGCACCAATTAGAGAGCACCACTGTCATTTGTATGCATTGTTATTAGTTGATATTGAGTATGACTGTGACTGGATCTCTTTTACCATGAATTATAATATCTAGTCAGTCCTTGATCTTCAGGGGTGCTCTGCATTTATGTTTTGCGGTCTCAGAAAGGGCTAGCATGATACCATCTTGTTATATCATATCATGATTGTTTTGAAAAAGTGTTGTCATCCAAGATTTATTATTATTGCTCACTAGTTGATCATGCCAATGATATGAGTAAATGTGAGACCTAAACATTATTGTGAATATGGTTAGTTCATAATCTTTGCTGAAAACTTGAATGATGGCTTTACATATTTGCAACAACAAGATCAAACAGAGTTTGTAAAAGTTATTCTTTATCACTTCCAATTTGCCAACTGAATTGCTTGAGGACAAGCAATGGGTTAAGCTTGGGGGAGTTGATACGTCTCCATCATATCTACTTTTCCAAAATCTTTTGCCCTTGTTTTGGACTCTAATTTGCATGCTTTGAATGGAACTAACCCGGACTGACATTGTTTTCAGCAGAATTGCCATGGTGTTATTTTTGTGCAGAAATAGAAGTTCTTGGAATGACCTGAAACTTCCCGGAGATTATTTTTGGAATAAATAAAAAATATTGGCAGAAGAATCAATAGAAGGGGACCCACCAGCTGTCCATATGGGTGGAGGGCGCCCCCCTAGGGCGCGCCCCCTGTCTTGTGGGTCCCATGGACCTCCAGCGACCTCAACTCCAACTCCATATATTCACGTTCGGGGAGAAAATATCAGAGAGAAGGATTCATCGCGTTTTACGATACAGAGCCGCCGCCACCTCCTGTTCTTCCTCGGGAGGACATATCTGGAGTTTGTTTTGGACTCCGGAGAGGGGTAATCATCACCATTGTCATCATCAACCATCCTCCATCACGAATTTCATGATGCTCACCGCCGTGCGTGAGTAATCACATCATAAGCTTGCTAGACGGTGATGGGTTGGATGAGATTTACCATGTAATCGAGTTAGTTTTGTTAGGGTTTGATCCCTAGTATCCACTCTGTTCTAAGATTGATGTTGCTATGACCTTGCTATGCCTAATGCTTGTCACTAGGGCCCGAGTGCCATGATTTCAGATCTGAACCTATTATGTCACTACTGCAGGATGCTGCTAACACGACACTACAATGATGTAAAAAAACCATCAAAAAAGATGCAAAACGTTTGTGATGAATGATACATCAAACACGGTTCAGATTTTAGTTGCGTGTGCGATGAGGGGCATACGGTTGATCTGTATGAACTGTTTGCGATGAGACAGAACAACAAAAACGGGCAGCCAGATCAAGGTGTGTGCGATATATGGCATACAATTCACTCCGATGACCCGTTTGCGATGAGTGAGGTGAACACAAATGAGTCAGCGTAACAAGATGTGTGTGATACCCGACAAACATGTCAGTAATCAGAATTGTGTGCGATCGACATCCCATACAGTCTTTTTTTTGTGAATTGTGTGCTCGTCAGGGCACACAGTTCAACAAACCAACCTGTTGGCAATATTGTAGAAGATCTCTGTCGAATACATATTACTAACCGTCTGCGATGAGATTGACAGGATAAACAGAGATATATACAATATGCTTAATTTAGTCCTTCTTCTTCTTGTTGTTCTTGTTGGATGGCCCCGCGACATCGTCTTGGCGAGGACGCTTCTTGCCATTGACCATTGACTTTTCATCGCCACCGCCATAGTCATCGTCGTTGTTTTCGTCGTCGTCCTCCTCCTTGTTTGACCATTCCTCCTCATCATCATCGTCGTTCTCTTCTTCGTCCTCCGACGGCTCCTCGTCCGTCTGGTTGTCGTCTGACGACTCCCGAGGCGGCGTCGCTTCCATGAACCGGATTTAATCCTGGTCTGGGCTTGACGCTAGACTCATGGAAGACGAGCGGGATGATTCCAATGTTGACCTATCATCGGGCGCCAGACTGCTGGCCGAACTGTCGTCCTTGTTGTCGCTCGACATGGCTGCAGAGTGTGCGCCAGTGTGTAGCACGGCCTGTTAGGGACGATGAAGATGATGGACACTTAAGCAGGGTATGCAGATAAGAGGAACCGCCAATTGAACCGTCATTCAGATCATCCCCAACCACACAAGCTCATCGAGCTCGAGAACGCCTCCCCTCAGGAGGTTGTTCTTCCCTTGTACTTGTTCATCCCCAGCCTACAAGGCAATCCACCACACCACACTGGAGTAGGGTATTACACCACATCGGTGGCCCAAACCAGTATAAACTCTTGTGTCTCATGTTCTTTGGGTTCGATGAGCTAGGCCTGGAGGTCGTTGCGAGAGTGGGCTATGGGGAGAGAGATCTTCGTGTGCACCCCAGAGTTCGAACCTCAAGGGTTTTGCCGGAACCCGTAATCCGACATTTGGCACGCCAGGTAGGGGTGCGCCGAAGCTTCTTCTCCATCGGACCAACTCGCCGTCGCTCCATAGCTCTGATGTCTGACAATCTGAGGACCCAAGCCGACCGATCGGTGGCCTGGCCCGCTCGAGCACCGCCATCCGCTCCAAAGGACCTCAACTCCGTGCTCTAGGCGGCACGCTCGCCGCCCAACGTCAGCGGACGTGGGCAGCGCAGGCCGCCGCCAGCCGCACTCGCACCGCGGCGCATGCGCGTTGCCGTGCGATCCTCCGGCTACGTGGCGACAACAGCAACACACACCCGACAGGAGTAGGCAAACATGCGTGCCACACTTATCATGGCGCGGGAGCTGTTGTGGTGCAGACTGGTGGAGAGCGGCCGCGACGCACTGCTGGAGCGGGTCGCAGAACTACTGGACACTGCTTGCAGGGGTGCACCACCCTTCTACTCCATGGCCACGCCCCAGGTTGTGGCAGAGGCGCGCGCGAGGCCCCGACGAGCCCGCGCGCCCCCCGGGGCGTTTGGAGGGTCCGGCGACACGAGCGCGGGCAATGGCGCTGGCCGTCCGGCCGCAGCCGCGCCCACGTTGTTGCCAGGGGGGACAAGTGATGGCGGCCCACTGCAAGGGCACACCAGGATACCGCGCGGCAGCCACCAGGGCCAAACACCGCAATTCGAGGCCCAAGGCGCAGGGCACCCGAGCGGGGATTCTGGTGAGGCAATCGCAGACGCCTACGTACCTTGCATGGTACACCTGGGGTACCTGCCGGGGGAAGGCACCGATCCATTCCCCGGGCTAGGATGGGCAGCTGGAGGGACCGAGGAGCGGGCCTATCATGAGCCGTCTGGATACTTCGCCGACCCCTTCAGCGATGACAACAGTGGGGTACCGCAAGTGCCGCAGGAGCAAACTTACGCTAACCCTAAACTGCAGGGGATCCAGGCCACGGTAGCAACCGAAGACCATAGGACAGTGGCCTAGCCAACGACAAGAGTGGTGCTATGGAGGCTGCGCGGGAGAGGCCCGGAGCCAGGCCCTACCTCGCGCTGCACGGAGCCATGCGTGGCACGGAGGTAGGCCCTCGGTCGGGGGAAGCACCGGCGAGCTCTTCCCCCCGGCAGAGGGCCCGTGGTCGCTGAGGGTGCCGCTAGCGTCCTCTCCGCCCCTTGGTCTCGCCCTGGTTTCCGGACGCCCCAACGGTAGTCGAGGGTGGCGCATGGCGGGGCCCTCGCCTGGCAATATGAAGTAAGGCTCGCGCCTGTGAAGGTCTCCGCTCTTGACACCCTCACATAATAATGAGTGGAGCTGTACACGCCCCAGAGTCTCCGGAGTGCCGCCCTCGGGCCTCGGGGGCTTCCGCCCACGTCCTAGTGGAAGCACCATGCTCCGCGCTAACCGTCGACACTGTCCCCCAATGACTATGCTCACAATAGTGAAAGCACTTAGCTCCGCGCTGGTGGGAAGATAAGAAGACTAGCTAGTCCTCTACTAGTACTACTTTTTGAAAAGTGCATAGGCCGAAGTATTAATGCAAAAGTGCTAGTTTTTGCAGCACGGTTTTTAGGTCTAATTAACGAATAGTGCAAACTAGCTATGCACTAGCGTTTCACAAGCATCTGCAGGTGATTTTTTTTGTCTGCGGCCTGACGGACGCCGTATCGGGATCCACCCTATATGTCGTCATTCCTCAGTCTTCATTGATGCTGGCGCCAGGCTATACTTCCTTCATTTACTTTGCGTAAACATAATTATGAAAAGAATTATTTTTTCAATTATTATTATTTTCTGCTTGCACTATTTTATGTGTGCATGTAATCTACTTTGACTACGTCATGCTCACACGGTCACCTTGGCATGCCGACGTCATCGTCCCGCCTTTGCCAATCTAATTTCGTCATTGCCTTAGCTCCAAGCGCCCTGACGCGGCGTCCGGTGGGTTTTGACCAGCATAAATGTTGTCGCCGGCTCACTCCACCGAACCGACGTCAACCGCGTCGTGTCACCAATCAGGCCATTATCTCTTTAATAATATATTTCCACAATTTAATTGTGCAAAGCTTTTTTATCATCATCATTATTATTTCTGGTTTGGCCTCGGCGGCAACCATCGCCCTCTAATCAATTAACAACAGATGCAGTTCAAAAATAAATAAATTAACAACAGATGCGAGGCAGTACGCCGGCGTCCCAAAGCCTAGGGTTGCCAAACGGCGCACGCATCCGCCTGAAAGGCGCCCATGAAGTGTTTCCTCGATCGTGTAAAGGCATCGCGAAACCACGTCTGTCCAAACAAAGAAGCACAATCAACTAAGTTTTTTTCTTTTCTTTCAACGGGGACTCGCCGGAGTTGTACTACTAGTTTGATTCGTTTTCTGGTTCAACATTGTTACTCCATGTTAGGCACGTTACTTGGGACTTGCTTGGTGAATAGTGCATCATGGATGAGCTATACTAATTCACGTGGAGGCACCACATTAGCTACCTTTTTATCTTTAGGTGCTTTGCGTACGGCTTGGCCAGCTTCATGTTGATGATCCAACTTCATCCACATCGTCCTGCGATTTGAACTATGTCGCGCCTTGTCGCCAGTTTCGACTCATGTCAGCGATCCAACTTCGGCACGCGGGCCATACTTATTTTGTAATTTGATTTTGCGTAAATTGATTATGCAAACATTTTTTTATCATTATTATTTCTACTTTGCACTGTTTATATGTCAGTAGGAAATGTACTTCGCTTGTGCCACCTCGGTGAGCCGATGTTGTCGCCCCTAGTATCGTCCAAGATGTGTCATCACCCCGCAAGCCTATCATGCGCAGGCATCACAGCACCATCATTTATTCAAATAGACGTCTACATCGCTGACTTGTTTTCGACACATCGGCTGACGTCGGGGCCCCGATGTTGCCCTGCCGACCTACTTCATCACCTCGGCTGGACCGGGGGCTTCGCCTCGACATATCAACGGTGTTGGCCTGTCACATCATCAAGCCGAGCTCTTCTCTCGGGCACCTCAGGATGGGCTTGGGGGCTGGGACCTCGGACCACATTATCAACACCAAGCGCATTAACCAGCTAAGTCTCTTTCATGCTCAAACTTTTTAACTGTTAATTTTTTGTTCAGTTCAACCAAGCATTATATTTGTGTTAAACAAAAAAGCTGGTTATTAAAAACTTAGTTTGTTAAAAAACATTCTTTGTTAAAAAGACTTCTTTTGCCTACGTTAACTGGGGGCTCTTAAATTTATATGAGCCATTTTATAATAAAAAATTCTTCATAGTCATTAGAAAGTCTTTTTCTATAACTCCTTTTTTCGACACAAGTGTGTGGTCAATAGACTGGGAGCCTTGTTTCCCTCTCAAAGCCGCTCGAGTTTAGTTCGCTAAACTGGCCTAATGAGAAGTACTCCGCCTTCACGATAGGAGGTTGCAGCCGTAGGCTGACCCACTTGAAGTCTTGAGATCGGATGTGTCATATTAATGCACGACAGAAGCACAAAAATTTTAAGACCAATTTTCAGATTGGCACCAAATGACTTGATTTAGTTCGGACGTCAAGCTTTTACATAAGTTTTTTGGCTTTTCGAGCTTATGCACTACAAAAAAATACACTTCCGTGATGATACGTGTTTGTCATAGTAGGTCGCGTTTTTTGTCATGCATGTACATCCATGACAATTTTATGACAGAATCAAGATAGTCATACCTGTGCTGTTGTAGAAGTGTTCCATGACATTATCAAAATTATCATCACGAAAGTGTTCACTTCCATGATGATAAATCGCGCGTCAAAGAAGTGCTTTTGTCAAGGGTGACCGACACATGGCATCCACAGTAACGGAACGCCGTTAAGCTATCGGGTCCGGTTTTGGATCCGATAACCCATTAACAACCTGGACCAATAGGGATTTTCATGTGTAAAATTCTGATTGGCTGACGGAAACACGTGTCAGCTCCACGTTGGCACAGGTGTCACTCATCCAATGGGCGAGCTGCGCCTATGATATGTTGACACGTGGACCGGCCCAAAAGTGGACCATAAAGTTTAAATGGACCGGCCCAGCTAAAGGCCCACAAGATTTTGCGGGCCATAATGGGTCGGCCCAGGTAAAGGCCCACAAGATTTTTTGCGGGCCATAATGGGCCGGCCTAGGTGAAGGCCCACAAGATTTGTGTGGACCATAATGGGCCAGCCCAGCTAAAGGCCCACGAGATTTCGCTGACATTAATGGGCCGGCCCAGTTGTAGGCCCACAAGATTTTGAGGACCCTAGTAGGCCGGCCCATTAACTGGCTGCCATGTTTTGGCCAAATGCCGGCCCATATTTGATCCGGTCCATTAATGGCCTGCCATGTTCCGGGCCTAACAATGGCCCATATGAGATCCGACCCATTAAAAGCCTACCATGTTCCGGGCCAAATTACGACCCAGATCAGGTCCGGCCCTTTAAGAGGCTTTGGGCTAAATTATGGCCCATATGAGATTCGGCCCGTCAACTGGCCGCTATGCTTTTGGGCCCACTTGCTAAAGGCCCATTTAGTAGTTCGGCCTGATATTAGTTTCGGCCTGTTAAGGGCCCGTTTAACATTTCGGCCCTATATTAATTTCGGTCGGTTAAAAGCCCGTCATATAGTTGGGCCTAACTATGGCCTGGTTTGCATCCGGTCTGCTCGCAGCCGATAATCTGATTGGGCCAAATAAGGACCGAGACAATGCCTGTTAAAAGTCCATGATTTGATTGGCACAATCATGGGCCGGGGTCCATTTTGGGCTTCTGCCGGCCCGTGAGCTGTTCGGCATGTTTCCGGCCCAACCTACTTCTCAGCCTCGTAAAAGCCCATTGAGTTTTCTTGCGAAAAGAGGGCCGGCGGTTTACTCGGCCTATTAAAGGCCCGACTCTACTAGTGGGCCAGTTTACATTTAGGCCTTCTAACAGACCAAGATGACAGGGCCCATGATGTGGATATACATCGTGATTGCATGACAGCCCGATTATGTACCGTAATTTTACGGTTTGGCCGGTTTACTGCGAAGACAGGATATATATACAGTAAAATAACTGCAACATCATGAATGAGAAAAACCTAGACTATACAATAAAGAAATTACGGCATATTACATCCACTGGGCATCAAAGTTCGCCACTATGATAATAAAGTACAAGCAGACAGCATATTACATACACGGTGCATCAAAGATCGCCACCGGTGCAACTAAACATGCCGACAAAATAATATACAAAACCGACAGCACTTCAATAGAGTTCAAGAAAGGTTAGCCCTGCTGGGGAGCTACAGCGCAAGCAACTGAGCAAGCTGATGAGACTGCGCTTGTTTAACACTTATATCCTCCTCACCCTGAAAGATAAACAAGCAGACAGATGACAGGTTTTGCACATAAAAGTATCAGTGATGACAATTCATCACATTTCTTACTGACGAATAAAGTGACACAGTTTAAAATTGCATTAACACAATATGGTATTGTTCAGGTCAAGACATGGCATGAAATGACATTGTGAAAGAGTTGGCAGCTTCACGACACCACTAGATTACAGATCAAGAACTCATAAGTATCAATGGTTAGTGTGCTGTCAATTTATCCCATTTTAGATTGCCAAATAAAGAGACGGTTTAAATAATAGTAGAATGATATGACATTGTTCATAGTTAAGACATTGCAGGATATGACATTGTGCTATAGTGGGTAGGTTCACCACACCACTGGATTATGAATCAAGAACAGAAGCATACATGCAGTGCAAAAGAAGATCACTTTCTCTGTATAGTTTAATTTACATGGTATGAAGAAGGAACTTGGTTGTACAACTGAAAACTTAAATTGAGAAGGACAAACTTTTGTTTATGAACTACATAAGAAACTTCAAACATGCAATTTAATGCAAACACCAAAAATAAAAAGCTGTTGCAGTCATGCCTAACCAAATATACACAACAAAGTTTGAAGGCTTGAGAAGGACAAACTTAGATTATTGGTGAAGGCAGGCTCTATA
>NC_057798.1:543356910-543381439 GCF_018294505.1 Triticum aestivum
ATAGATGTGACAATATAAGAAAAAATGGAGAATATTTAAGATAAGATGAAGAGTGATGCTACATAAGTAAGTAGCTATAAATGTAAGTACAGCGATACAAGCAAAAGGTACAGCCAAGAGCAACGTAGAGCTAAATTTCTTCTGTACCATTGGTGTTATCCAACCTTATGGTAAGAGTAAATATAGATCTTATGTGTAGAAAATGGAGGGCAAAGGAAAATAAGCTGCAGAGTGATGGTAGATGAACAACTACCTGTCAATATAAGTACACTGATAAAGGACAGCAGGTACTTACAAGAACAATGCGGAGCTAAAAAAATTCATTGGCATTGGATATATTCTACACTAATGTAACCATTCATACAGATCAGATAATTTGGAGCGAACAATAGATAAGCAAGCTATCATGCATATTGCTGTCACATAATGAACCAGGTATGTATGCAAGTACAGTGATACAGGACAACAGGTACTAACAAGAGCAAAGCGGCGGGCAGCATATTTGCAATATCCTGTCGTTCTTTTCAAACTGGAATTCTTTTTTGAGCAGATTTCCTACAAAAAAGATCCGTAAGGCACATGCGGAAAAGTAGAAGTTCAAATTGTCATGCGATATCATAGACAGTACCTCATCCTCCGAACTAGACCAGTGCATAACAAGGTTTTTCCATTCAATGTCTTCTAAATTTAGCACAGGAGACTTCACCAGTAATTCGTTTATAGACTTGCCATCAAAGTGTGATTTTCTCATGTAACACCAATACTGCTGCAATGCTTCCTTGAAAAGCCCAAGCAAGCTTTGCTCGTCATGACTATCCAGATTGACCCTCGCCTACTTACAACAATGTAATGTAAATCATTGGTGTGTTCAATTAGCAGAAAACAGGAAAATAATCACCATGAATAATAGCACTTACATGTAAGTGGGACAGGAAGATGTGAAAATGGTGTTTGTCTTCACTACAATCTTCCCATGATGGGAATATATGAACGTAGTCCCTAACAACATTCAAAGCATTGTCTTTTAAACTGGGAATAACTGGAATGGGGTTCCAATCTACAAGAATTGGTCGTCTTTGCAGTTGGGATAGGTCTTCGACTGGTGGACTTGCTGTAATTTTCGCTAGAGTGGGATTTTTCTGTGGTATGACTGGTGCTATGGCAACTGAAATCGGCGTACCTTTTGCTGGAGTGCAGGTTCTGTGTGGTGTGGCTAGTGGTGTGGCCAGTGAAGTATGGGTACAGTCTGCTGGAGTCGGTCCTAAGTTTTGTGTCACTGGTTGTACAACCAATATAAGTGGGGTGCTGTCTGATTTCTCCGGCACATCCACGTTTTTCAAGGACTTTGCTAGTGCTCCTTCAGGTTCAGCCATCACCCTCTTCCTTTTTGATGTATGATGCACAAGAACAACATTTGAGTGGAAAAAACATGGTATGATGATAGATGGCACTACAAAAAAAATACACTTCCGTGATGATACGTGTTTGTCATAGTAGGTCGCGTTTTCTGTCATGCATGTACATCCATGACGATTTTATGACAGAATCAAGATAGTCATACCTGTGCTGTCGTAGAAGTGTTCCATGACATTACCAAAATTACACTACTAGAAAAACCCCTACTAATGGCGCACCTAGTATGGCCATTAATGGCGCATCTGTGGTGCGCCATTAACAGCACGCCATTAGTAATTATTACTAATGGCGCACCACCTGGTGCGCCATTAGTATCTGGTATACTAATGGCGCACCACGGGTGCGCCATTAGTATAGGCCAGGGTGCGCCATTAGTATGCCTCCCAGGGGCCATGTATATCCAGGTGCTTTGGCATACTAATGGCGCACCACCACTGGATGCGCCATTAGTAACCATGGCATATTAATGGCGCACTTACCAGTGATGCGCCATTAGTATGCTTTGTCATACTAATGGCGCACTGTCATGTGATGCGCCATTAGTATGAATATTAGGTTTTTTTTTATTTTTTTATTTTCTGTTTTTTGCACAGGTTACAAAATGTATAATTTGACAAAATATACACAGCACACATCAACAACAGATTCATCGAATACAATAAAAGAATACAATTCATCATATTAGTCTCCGAATACAATTCATCATATTAGTCTCCGAATTGAAAAGACCGAACAAAGATAGAACATTATATTACAAGTCTCGAGACCACGAGTAGCGAGTTTGTCTTCACATTACAAGTCGATATCGATCATCTAAACTACCATCACATAGAAGAGAGCTGCGGTCATCACGATGAGCATCATCACGATGAAACTCGTCTTCATCCGGTTCCTCCAACGCTCCCTCCCCTCTCCCGCTAGATAGCGGGCGTATCTAGATTCGGCCTCGGCCCTAGTGGTGTACCCTTTGTAACTGTTACCGCTGAATCGGTGAACCTGTCTCCGACACTCCTCCCAGTCATCGTAGACTCCGGGAACCTTACCCTTGTACACGACATACGTCGGCATCGCTATGCACTAGCCAAACGAAACATTAGTACCAATTCACAGACAATACATAAGCAATATATAATTATGCAACAGAACGATCAGAAGAGAAAAGCAAGACATTAATAGCATCGATTACATCTAAGTTGAACAACTCTCGAAACCAAAGAGACATACTACAAGTTCATTAAAGTTTAATTACAACATGAGCCAATCGATGTTTCAGAACTAGACACAGCATCATTGCTTTCGACTCGACTCAAGGGACCGGAGCGTGGATGAAGCCGCCGTCTATCGTGGGAGTCATGAAATAACAGTCGTTATCAGCCTGCATTTGTAGCATTGTGTCGATGTCACTGTTGGACGGTTGATTTCTGAGGTAGAACTGCCCCGAGGTACGAAGGACATCTTGATGGATGATTTCCGCAAACTCCGACTGGATGCGAAATAATTCTTGTCGGAGGTCCGCGTCCTGGATTGCCGACACGCTCGCGGCCCAATCTTTGAGTTTACTCGGTAGCAGAAGTTGATGATGGTCCCGTACGATCGCCCGCATGTGATGGATGGCGTAGTAGGCACCCTTCTGACCGCCAGGCGGCTGCTTGACGCAGCAGAACGTCGTATTGTGGGAGAACACGTGCTTGCCGTACTTACGAATAGGCCTAGTGAAGGTGCCTCCAGATTTGGCGTAGCCGGGGAGAACATCATCAAGAACCTTCTTGACATTTGTGTATTCTACGTTCGACTGACGGTCCGGGTCGAAATACGTGGCCATGGAATATTTGGGGCTTAGGAGGATGAGCGTGCAACGTGTGTCACTGCAGAAAACACGGAATGTTAAAAGAAAAACGATCGAAATGTAAGAATTCATATGTTACAGGCCGGTTGAGGGGAGGACTTACTCGGGAAAGTAAGGCACGAGGAAGTTATCCTTATCTTGGTTTGCCAGAATGACGCCTTCGAGGTAAGAACTCGCGACTTGCCGGTCCACAGCGCTGCCCAAGATCTTGGCACGCATGTAGAAGGGGTCGACTATCACGATGTCCGGGGTCTTGTCGCGAATGATCCGCATCTCCATACTCAGCGAAAATAGCCGAACGAAGGTGTAGTGCAGCGGATGAAGGTTCAACATAGCGTGGATGTCATCAAACGCAGGACGATCGTACGCCCGATGGAGTTATCCACAAAGCCCTTGCCCTCTGGCACCTTGGCCGCGAAAACTGGGTATGCCACATCCTTCTCCCTGAGACGCCGCTTCTCCAAAGAAAGAACACTGTCATGCAGACTCCGCATAGCACCGGTTGCAGCATTGAGCATATTTGTCGGTAGCATCGCCCTACCCGCCACATGCACCCTCCTCGAGATATCCTGCGGTGAAGGTGGCCCGTCCTGAGCACGGATCGTACTCGGTGCCGGCTGGCTCGCACCCTTCTTAGTCTTTCTTTTGCGTGCCTTCTTCTTCTCCTGTAATGGGACCGAGTTCTGCTCATAGACCGCCTTCTTGAGTGTGTTGGGGCTGATAATATTTTGCACCTCGCCTATTTGAGGCTCGGTGAAGTCAGCAGCTGGAGGCATCTCCTGAGAGCTGAACGTCAGACGACGCCTGTTGCAACTTGGCTTCTCCGCGGTACCAGCTAGATCGCACACGTCTTTTGTTGGGTTTGGTTCTTGAGAAGGAGGCCCCATGAAGTCGCCATCGTACCCATGATCGGCAAAGTACTGATCGATGTTGCCAAATGTATCATCGTCGTCGTCGTCGTCGTTCTGATCCTGTGCCATATGCATGTTTGGATCCAGTGGCATAGGGATGTCTGGCACCGTTACGGCGGTCTTTCCATGGGGCCGACTTGGCGCCGACACGACTGGCAGTGTTGTCTTTGGGGTGGTGTCCCCCGCCCCCAAACGAATCTGGCTCTTCGGCCAAAGCAGGGGCCAGCTCATGCAGGCGCTGAGTGTCATCACATCTTCATCGTCGGCCCCGACGGGTCGAATCGGAGGTAACAAGTCGTCGCAGCCTGGCAGCACCCGAACCAGTTGAACCCTAAACAAGTTGGGTGTCATCTGGGTACCGTGGAACTAGGGGTTGCCCGGTTGAACGATTTTGCCCTTGGCGACATCGACCAACTCGTTGTTCACGAAGTGGAGGAGAGTGCACGGAACGTCGGCGGCGCCCTGCGAAAACATGTAGGGCGTCAGGGATGCCCAGTCAAAGGCAAGGAGATGAAGTCCTCGGCCGAGAGAGGCTTAATTAGTTACCGTGATGATGGCGTCGAGCTCGGCTAATGTCGACGCACCGCCAACGACGGGCGTGCAGTTGATGGAGGTGCCGCCTGCTGCAGAGGTGCCGGCCGGCGTACACCCGGGTGCATTAAGCTCTCGTGCCGGCGTCGGAGACACCAATGTCTCCTCCGCCGGAGGCACCAATGGCCCCGCCATCGCATTATGCGAGTTGCTGGTCGTGAAGCTAGGAATCGGGGGCCCGCAATCCACGCACTCAACCCCGAGATCAAGGTAGGCACAAGGGCGGTGATCGTCGCTCTGAGTCGTTGTTCCACTTGCTCTTGGACAATCTCCGGAATCCGCGCCACCTGTGCCTTGAGTTCTTGAACCTCTCGCACCTGGCTTTCCGAGCTGGTCTTTTTCTCCTTCCGCACACCAGCGGTATAGTATGACCCCCATTTTGTCGACAAGCCTTTGCCGGCCACACGACCAGCTGACGTCGGCTTACTGAGCTTATCCTTGTTCTTCATTACATTCAACCCCCTATTTAGAGTGGTGTCCCAAGGGTTGCTCTTAGTCGACCCCGCGCTACTACTTTCAGTCGCCTGCGGAAGGAATGTGAACCATTTAGAAATTTGGCTTCATTAATTAGAATGCAACCATATGGAGCTAATTATGCGGGGGTGTATTCCTTACCAGTACAAGCTCAAGCTGCCTGGTCTTCGGATCCGTGGTAAGCTCCTTTGTTTTCGGGTCCTTCTTGTACCGGGCCCTAACAAAGTTCCTGGTCTGCTTGTCACCGTATTTATCGAAGAGGGGCAGTAGGCCTTGCTCGGCACGGTCCGCCTCCTCCTTGTCCCATATAGGCTCCGTCACTCTGTAACCGCCGGGACCGAGTGTGTGTTCCCCTATGTTCAGCTCCCGCATTTGTTTCCCCCACTCACTTGATTGGGAGCTTGCGGTGCTCGAGCAATTGATATTGAAGTCGTTGTAGTCATCTTCGGTGATCGAAGGATTTTTCTCCTTGATCTGCTGATAACTCTCACCTTTCTCGATCATTCTCTTCACATTGCTTTTCCAAGTAGACAGGGCCTTGCTCATCTTCGTGGGGGCAGCATTGTTCACTTTATTCCCTTTGAGGCTTGTGTTTTCAAATTCAGCGGGGAACTTGTATCGTTCGTGCAGCTTCGTGAAGAGGAGGTTGCGCAAATTCCCTCGGTCAGGATGCCTCAGGTTGTCGGTGTTGATCGAGACGGTGCTCCGGACAATGCACCCGAGCTGAAGCGAGTACCCCTTGACTATTCGTTCGGGCGCCGTTGGATTCCCATTGGAGTCCACTTCAGTAACTTCCTCCTTGAGGGTGCGGAGCACGATCGGGCGCCGGTCCTTCCGTTGCCTCTTCGGTTGGCTGCCATCTGTGCGTGCGCCGCCATCATCAGTGGTGGCATCAGTGTGGTCATCCTCGGTGGCACCATCCGTGGTCTCAGGATCGGTGGGGAAGGTGGCGGCCTCATACAAGTGAGGTTGTTGCTCCATCTCCTGGGACAGCTCCCAGAATGCCTTGCCGCCCGAACCCCCGGCCTCATTGTTGTGGGCCATGTTTCTCTCTAAATAGAAACAAAGTTTGGTCAAAAAGTTGGTTATTGTCAAGGAACAAGATCATGGTCACATCATTTAGGGTTTGTCGACACCGAGACATCCTAAAATCTAAGCTTTTATCATTGAGGGTTTTTCGACGCCGAGGCACCCTAAAAGCCTAACCTTTCATCATTTCGGTTTTTATCGACACCAAGGCACCCTAAAAGCCATGCATTAGTCACAAGTACGCCGGGGCACTTGATCCTACTTAATTAACTACTAAGATACCCCGGCCCATGCATTAGTCACAAGTACCCCATATGTCCTATTTTTAGCAAAGTCATGCTAAAATTCACGGAAAATTTCAGCATGACCTTTGCTGAAAATAGGACATATGGAGTACCCGAATTTGCCGGAACAGAAGTTAATCGACATTCCGGCAAACTCAAGGGCCTCTCGGGGTACCTGCAAAATCATTATCCCAGGTGGACAAGGCAATGTGCTACTTGCTTAAATATCATTTGGCCAACTATCTGAAACGTTCGTGCACACTTGTCCAATCCTTCTAGAGCAGTAAGAGCATTATGCATATATAAGTAACATTTCCAGGGTCTCACTATTTCACAACAATTTAATTATTGTCAAATGTTAATCACAAACCAAAACACCAACTATCATATGACTTCAGAATCATATTAGTGTCCAATTACCACTTGAGTAAATCATCACTATGACATACAAGATGCGGGTGAACAGTTACAACTATCAAATCACAAACAGGAAGATGAAAGAGTGTATAGTTTTTTCCTTCAAGTGCTGAACATAAATTCAGATTGCATGACTATATACCCATGAAGGCATTTTCATAAAACCATTCATCAGATAAGAGGTAGAAACTCTAGTGGAGCAATGAATGCTTAGTGTTTGGCTGCAGCAGAATGTGGCATTTCCATAGATAACTTGATTTGACCAATATGAACACAACCTTTGAATTTGACCATTCAGTTATCGCCCGGGGTCACTAGGCCCTCCTACTTGTAATTATTGTTAATTTGCAGTTCCTAGCTAGACATAATGTTGTCCCTAACTGTCCCTAGTCTGTTCAAAAGCTATGATGGATCATTTTCTGATTGACTAATATTGGTGCAAATCAGGTTAGTCCTCAGCAGTTACCAACTAAGTCTTTTTGTCCTTCTTTTCTGCAAGTTCAGGTGGGATCTTGTTCAGCAATCACCGCACCAATAAGAAAGAACAGAGGATAGTACACAAAATCGTTTTCTAATTCTCAGAATCTCTGCAACAATGCCTTAGTCAATATTCTTGCTTGATACAATTGTTCTTGGAATAATATATCAACAAAGAGAAACTCCCCACACATTTGATCTTGGTACAGACACAAGTGAAAGAATCTGTTATATATATTGGCCATAGCTTACACCATAATAGTAGCAACTAAACTCTGATTACTCATTTGGTTGAACCAAAAGTCAAACTGATAAAATCGGAGCAAGGATCGATAGTACGCTCAGTTTCACTTAAGATATAAAGTATGGAAACTCCATGTTTACCAGCTTTGCAGTATAGACAGAGCATATTGAAATTTTGCAGCATAGACAGCACAGTTGACAGAAGCTAATTCCAAAGACCAATGCTCAGACCGCTAGATACTGATACTCTTAATACAATAAAAACCGGGAGTGCAAAGCAGAGTAATTGGATACAGACCAATGCATCGACATGATCTGATATTGTATCAATGGAACAAGAGAAACAAAGAATTTGCTAAAATGGCGTGTCACACGCAGACCAGATGATACAGTTTCCAATTCAGCAATTCAGCAAACAAAGAATTCTGCATCTAATCAACTACTCTAGGTATGTACGTACATGGCAGACAAAAACACCTAGCAATAGCAACAAGAGAACATAGTTTCGTCCCTTAGGAAAAAAACACGCCAGAGCATGAGAGATGGAGAGAGAAGAGAGAGAGGGGGGGATGATACCTTGACGAGCTCCCCTGATGGCGTGGGTAGTAGGGTCGGGGCAGCGTCCCGGGAAGAACTAGGCACACGCGGTCCGAGGTGCGTGCAGCCTGCGCGCGAGAGGAACCAGCATCATCAGGGAACCTTGACGGTGGCATAATCGAATCGAACAAAGGGGGAGGGGGAGGAGAAGAGGACCTTGCGAGACCTTCAATGGCGGGGTCGCAGGAGAGAAGAAGCACGCGAGCAGTGACGTGGTCGATGGGAGCAGCTCGAGCAGAGGTGACGGCGGATCTGGCCGGCGTCGAGGGCGGCGGGGCGGCGGCGTCGAGAGAGGAGAGGGGAAGGGGATCGAGGGCGAGGGCTCGGGCGAGGGAGAGAGAGGGGCTCGAGGGCGAGGGCTCGGGCGAGGGAGAGAGGGGATCGAGGGCGAGGGCTTGGGCGAGGGAGAGAGAGGGGATCGATATGAAGTAGGGGGGCACAATACTAATGGCGCACCACCCCTCGGTGCGCCATAAGTATATACATGCTAATGGCGCACCTCGACCTGGTGCGCCATTAGTATTTTTTTTATTTCTGCTCGAGCCAACAGGTTATCTCCCACCTGACCTTTTCCACATCAACTCCCCTCTACTAGCTCGACTGCTCAGGTGCCAGTTCTCACACCAGGAGGTCCTGGGTTCGATTCCTAGGCTCCACAAATTTTTTTTTATGCATTTAAAATGCTGTTTGATACTTATTTGTGTTTAAATATGTTCAAACTTGTTTAAATCATAACAGTAATTTTTTTTATAAGACAGTAATAATTTTGTAAAAAATATCATCAAACAGTAATGCCGGTGGAGCGGGGGAGGGTGAGGGGGGTCGGTGGCGGCGGTTGAGTAGGGGAGGGGTGCGGGGGGTCGGCGACGGCGGTTGAGTAGGGGAATCGAGGGTGCGGGGGGTCAGCGGCAGCGGCCGGTGGACCGGGGGGTGCTCGGCGGCGAGGGGGACCGGATCTGGCGAGGTGGGATAGCGATCGAGATGGAGGGGGATCGAGATCGAGTGTCCATGAAATTTAAAAATATTCATGATAGTTCAAAAAGTGCCCATGAAATACAATCGAGAAATGAAGGCTACGATTTAAATACAATCGATCTTAGCTAGCTATCTGTTAACAATCTTCTTGCCCTTCTTTTTCACAAATGGAGTTCTTCTGTGGAACGGACGTCCTTTAGGTAGGGTGGTCCTGCTTCTTCTTGTGGTGTATGCTGCTACTTCATCATCGTCGTCATGTTTGATCCTCGGGTCGCCGTACTTGTCGAAGTCTTGCTCATTGGCTACTCCATCCATTCTGATGATCTTCCTTTTGCCTCTCCTCACGACAACACGACTGGTCTTTGACGGGTCGGTAATGAAGAAGCATTGGTCCACTTGGGAAGCCAGTACCCATGGCTCATTTTTCGCGGTGACGTTTGCGCCCGCGGTCTTGGATTTGGCTTCGGGTATAACCATGGTGGTGAAATACCGGTCTTCTTTTAGGACGCTCTTGGCCCATCTGACACGGAACATCGGGACCTTCTCTCCAGCGTAGCTCAGCTCCCAGATCTCCTCGATCCTTCCGTAGTATCTGTCCTTGTCGTTACCGGTGTAGGATTCCATCGTTACCCCGGAGTTCTGATAACCATCGCCCTTCATGTCCTTGGCCTCAGTGTAGAATGTGTAGCCGTTGATATCGTACGCCTCATAGGTCATCAAGTTGTGCTCGACGCCCTGTGACAAGGCGGATATGAGTTGTTCTTCCGTGGAAGAATCCTCATGTAAAGGGTACGACAGAAGCTTCTGCTTGAACCAACGCGTGAAACATGAGTTGTGCTCTTTGAGTATATCTCCGTCCGTCCTCTGTTGGCCTCGGTCATTGTACGTCTTCTTAATAAAGGTTTTGTGCTCTACCACCCAAGGATCGACCACGTCTATGTGTTGTAGCGCGACTAGGTTTGCTCTTTCAAAGTCGGCGAGTCGACCCTCGAAGTCGACATGCATTTCGCGGCGACCCTCACGGTGACCCCATCCAGCGAGCCTACCGAGGTGCCTATTGACGGGCAGACCAACGGGGTTCTCGATGCCTAGATAATTCATGCAGTAGGAGATGCACTCTTCAGTCAGAAAGCCCCTGGCTATGCTTCCCTCTCGACGTGACATGTTGCGAACGTATCCTTTGATGACACCATTCATCCTTTCGAGCGGCATCATGCTGTGCAGGAACGTCGGCCCAAGTTGGATGATATCCTCCACTATATGGACCAGCAGATGCACCATAACGTCGAAGAATGCGGGCGGGAAGTACATGTCAAGCTCGCATAGTATCACCACGATCTCTTCCTGTAGCCTTCTGAGTTGCCTCACGCCAATCGACTTCCGAGAGATGACGTCGAAGAAGTTGCATAGGCCAAATAGCGTTTCACGGACGTGTGCGTCCATGATCCCACGGATTGCAACTGGAAGTATCTGCGTCATCAGCATGTGACAGTCGTGAGACTTCATCCCGCTGAACGTCTGCTTCGCTGGGTCTAGGTATCTGCTTATCTTCCCGCGTAACCGTAAGGAAGTTTTACTCCTAGGAGGCAGGTGAAAAACTGCTCGATCTCCTCCTGACTTAGAGTGAAGCACGCGGGAGGGTAGTCATTTCTGGTCTTCTTGGCCTTTTTGCCTTTGCGACGACTTTCTGTGTCCTGCTTCGCCTCATCATCATCATCATCATCATCATCATATATAGCGTGAAGCTCCTGCCTGATGCCCATTGATTTCAAGTCCGCCCTTGCTTTCGGCCCATCTTTGGTCCTCTCCGGCATGTTGAGCAGGGTACCAAGCAGACTCTCACTCACGTTCTTCGTGATATGCATGACATCAAGGCTGCGAGGCACACGGTGGATCTTCCAGTACGGCAAGTCCCAGAAAACAGACCTCGTTTTCCATACCTTCAGCAGTGGCTCTGGCGCCTTTTGCTTCTTTCCCGGCAGTGAGCAGTCTTTCCAATTTTTCAACAGCTTGTCTATTTCCTCGCCGCTCCTCGTACACGGGCGTTTTCGGGGTTCGGTTTCACCATCGAACAGATCCTTGCGTTTCCTCCAGGGGTCATCGTCGCGAAGCCACCTTCGATGTCCCATGAACACGGTTTTCGAAGACCCGGGATCTCTATCTAGCTGGCGATACGTTGTGTCATCCATGCACCTTACGCATCCAGAAAATCCGTGGACTACCTGCCCCGCAAGATATCCGGAACCGAGATAGTCGTGCACCGTCGTGAGCAGTGCGGCTCTCATAGGGAAATATTCTTTCTCTGCGGCGTCCCACATATTGGCTGGCGTTTTCCACAGCGTGTCAATCTCCTCTTTCAGCAGCCCCAGATACAGATTGATGTCGTTCCCTGGTTGTTTCGGCCCTTCAATTAGCATACTCATGTGAATGTACTTCCTCTTCATGCACAACCAGGGGGGAAGGTTGTCCATCCACACGAACACAGGCCAGGTGCTATGTGTGCTTCTCTGGCTGCCAAACGGATTGACTCCATCGGTGCTCGCGCCCAGCATGATGTTCCTTGGATCGTTCCCAAATTCTGGGTATTCGAAGTTCAACGCTTGCCACTGGCTCGCATCCTTAGGGTGACTCAGCATCTTGTCTTTTTTATCTATCTCCGGATCATTTGCGTCATCTTCTCGCTTCTTCTCCTCCCTATCCGTGTGCCAACGCAGGAGCTTTGCTACCTTAGGGTCCGTGAAATACCGCTGCAGACGAGGAGTGATCGGAAAGTACCACACCACTTTTCGAGGAGCTTTCTTCCTCTTCTTGTATCGAGTGACACCGCACACCGGACATATGGTAGACTCCGCGTGATCGTCCCGATAAATGATGCAATTGCTCATGCACACATGGTATTTCACGTGCGGTAAATCCAGAGGACACACGATTTTCTTTGCCTCCTCCAAACTGGTCGGGCACTTGTTCCCCTTGGGAAGACGTTCGTGCCAGAATGACATGTTCTCGTCGAAGCATGCGTCGGTCATTTTGTGTTTTACCTTCATCTCCAGAGCCATGAGCGTTACTTTCAGGCGGGTATCCTCGGGCCTGCATCCTTCATACAATGGAGTAACCGCTTCTAACTCAAGTTGATCCATCTTGGCTTTCTCTCGGGCGGCAGCTCTTGCGTTATCCGTCTGCTTGAGAAGCAGCTCTTGAATATGAGGGTCCTGCACCCAGCCTATCGATGGTCCAGCGTCGTCTGCTCCACCGGCATCATCATCATGTCTGTCACATCCCTAGCTTCTGGCATTGCTCTAGCCTAGCTTCATGTGTGCATCATGTCTATATTTTTTAAACTTGAATTGAGGAATATTGGAAGCCTCAAAACCCTAAATAAAAGAGGGGCAAAAACCCTAGAAATCTCATTCATTGCTCCAAAAGGCTCTTCTTAAATGTTTGATAATTTTTGGTAAGGATTCTGGTCCCAACCAAAATTTTGAACATTTTTAAGGGATTTTTTGGGACTTTGGATTTAAATCATTAGCTATTTGAATTTGAATTATATTCATATAAATAGAATATAATTTCAAATACCCCCTGAAATATTTTATAAGCTTTTGGAAAAGTCCATCTAGCAATATAAAATATTCAGAGGAGCTTTGGCATTGTTTGAATTATTTTTTTTAATTCAAAACAGTGGCAAAATATATTAAATAAAACAAACAGAACAAAAATAAAATAAAAAGAACAGAGCTTACCTGGGCCACTTACCGCAGCCTACCTGGCCCAGCCCCCCCCAGCCGGGCCAGCCCACCTCCCTCCTTGTCCTCTTCTTCCTCTGCCAGTAGGCAGAGGCGAGGCGTGGCGCGCGCCCGAAGAGCGCCAGCCACCTCCTGCTTCGCCGTGGCAGCCTCCCTGCCTCCCTCCTCGACGCCCGGAGACGCCACGCCACCCCCTCGGACCCCTCTCACTCTTCCTCGAGGCCCCGCCCCTCTGCTCTTTCTCTCTCGCCCGAACCCGAACACAGCCGTCGCCGCCGACTAGAACCACCGCGGCCACAGGCCCTCCCCCGCCTCGCCGACGTGTTCATGGCCTCCGTTTCGACCTCCTCGTCCTCCCCGTCGACTCACTCGACGCCGGATGCCTCAAAACACCGTCACCGGCCTCTTCTTCATCGCCGGCCGCCGCGGATCCCCATCATCGACTCGTCGCCGTCCGGCCTTCCCCGAGCCTGCTTCGGCGTCCGCTGCAACCGCCGTGAGCCACCGAACCTTTTCCCCCTCTCCGTTCCCTCTCTGGCACGCCGTAGCCACCTCGCCCCTTTCGCCCGACTGCGTCGCCGCCTGCACTCACCGCCGACACGACTCCGGCGACCATTTGGTCCGGGCGTCGTGTCCAACATGCTCGCTGCCTCGCGTAGCTGCTGTAGGTGCCACGAACGCGATAGCACGGCCGCAGCAGCCCCGTAGCCAGAAACAACCGAACGCCGGCGCCGCCTCGAGCTCGTTTCCGGCGAGCTCCGGCCGTCCCCGCTGCTGCCGCAAGCCTCCCTGGATGCGGGCGAGCCCCAGCTCCCCGCGCGTGCACTCGGCCGGCCGTTTGGTCGCCGGAGACGCAAACCCGAGGCTCGCCACCGCGGCTGGCCTTGCCGGCGTCAAGCCGCCAGTGGGATTGACCCACTTTGACCACGGCGGGACCCCCCCCCCTGTGTCCATGACATGTGGGGCCGGCCTGTTAATTAGGCTAGGATTAGTGTTAACTAAATATTAGTTAGTTTAATAGACACTGACAATGGGCCCCAGGCCGCTAACTAAATTAGATTAGTTAGGTTAGTCACTGACGGATGGGACCCACCGGTCAGGGGTTGACCGGACTGTGCCACGTTGACCTGCTGACGTCATCATGACATCAGGCTGACGCAATTAAATCATTTCTGGATTTAATTTAATTCTGAAATTCCAGAAAATAGCTAAAACTTCAATAAATCATAGAAAATTAACCGTAACTCCAAATTTAATTAATTATATATGAAAAATTATCAGAAAAATTCAAGGAATCCATCTGTACCATTTTCATGCATGTTAGAACAACTTATAGGTGCTGTTTAGCACAAATCATATAAAGGACATTTAAATAATCACATATGGAGTTTGAATTTGAATCTTGTATTCAAACCAACTTCATTTAATCTGTTGCTAGTTGCATTAGCCCAAAAACACATTCATTTTGCCATGTCATGATCATGCATCATATTGTGCATTGCATCGATTGTGTTCCCTTCTGTGTTGCCGGTATTTGTCCCCTCTCGATAGACGTGATACCGATGATGTGATCGTTGACACTGATGAAGACTCAATGTTATCTTCAAAAGTGCCAGGCAAGCAAAACCCCCTTGTTCATTCCGATACAATCCTACTCTCTCGCTCCTGCTCTCTTTTAATGCATTAGGACAACACCGATTCATCTATTACTTGCTGCGGTAGCTGAACCCCTTTATCCTCTGCATGACCTGTCATTGCCACAGTAAATAGATGAAACCCACTAGCATGAGTAGGAGTTGTTTGAGCCCTGTTGTGCCTACTCATTCATGTTTGTTTGTCATGCCTGCTACTGCTTAGAGTTGAGTCAGGTCTGATTCATCGGGGATGAATCGGAGGCGTGTGAACATGTCCTACTGTGTGTGAGCTAAGTGTGTGAACACGATTTGGTAAAGGTAGCGGTGAGAGGCCATGTAGGAGTACATGGTGGGTTGTCTCATTGTAGCCGTCCTCAGGAACTGAGTTCTGTGTTTGTGATCCATGATTCAGCTACTACCACGCATTGGGCCCGAAACCAATGGACCCTCTCGGCTTCTTAATCACCCTTGTCCTCTGTCCAGGAGTTGCAAGTAGTTTCTGGTGTTTGTAGTATGCTGGAGGCCGTGGGCAGCGCTGACCGTAGGGGTGGGCTGTGATGCGGTAGGCACGTGGCCGGGTATACCGGGCGCCCGTTTGGTGTCACGGAACCCTGTTCACATCGTTTGGGGCTGTGAGCGAAACTCCGGCCGGATCTCCTCATGGATGGAACCCGAATAGGCGATAAACCTGGACTAGAGACTTGAGTGTTTAGGTAGGCCGTGGCCGACACCCACGTTGGGCTTCCGCTTGAAGGTTGCCGAGTACATGTCGTGTAAACGGCGGTAAGTGGTGAGAGCGTGTGTGAAGAAGTACACCCCTGCAGGGTTAACATCATCTATTCGAATAGCCGTGTCCGCGGAAAAAGGACTTCTGGGTTGCTTATATCAGTTCATAGACAAGTGAAAGTGGATACTCTAAAATACGCAAGATAAGCGTGAGTGCTATGGATGGCGTTCTCGTAGGGAGACGGGAGCGGATCCATAGTGGTGTATTGATATGGTGAATATGTGGACTCGTGTGCGCCACCTCAAAGAGTTACTTGCAGTCGTAGTTCAGGATAGCCACCGAGTCAAAGCTGGCTTGCTGCAGTTAAACCCCACCATCCCTTTGTTGATAATGATGCATATGTAGATAGTTCTGATGTAAGTCTTGCTGGGTACATTTGTACTCACGTTTGCCTATTTTATGTTTTTGCAGAGAGACTTTAGTCTCACTAGTATTTCCGCGTGGTCTTCGACGTTTAGCTTGTTACCTCAGCTACGATCTTGTGCCTCGGCAGGATTTGGTAGATAGTCAGGCTTCTCAGCCTTTTTCATTTATAGATGTCTGTACTCAGACATGATAGCTTCCGCTTGTGCTTGATTTGTATGCTCTGAATGTTGGGTCATGAGACCCATGTTTGTAATATCTCGCTCCTCGGAGCCTATTGAATAGATTACTTGAGTCATAGAGTCATGTTGTGATGCCATGTTGTATTTGCACATATCGAGCATATTGTGTGTATGTTATTGAAATGCTTGGTATGTGTGGGATCTGACCATCTAGTTGTTTATCTTTAGTAGCCTCTCTTACGGAGAAATGTCTCCTAGTGTTTCCACCGAGCCATGGTAGCTTGCTACTGCTCCGGAACACTTAGGCTGGCCGGCATGTGTCCTTCTTTGTTCCTGTGTCTGTCCCTTCGGGGAAATGTCACGCGGTGAATACCGGAGTCCTGTTAGCCCGCTACAGCCCGGTTCACCGGAGTCCTGCTAGCCCAGTGCTACAGCCTGGATTCACTCGCTGATGACCGACACGTTCGATGCTGGGTCATGGATGCCTGTCCCTGTAAGTCTGTGCCGCTTTGGGTTTACGACTAGCCATGTCAGCCCGGGCTCCTTATCATATGGATGCTAGCGACACTGTCATATACGTGTGCCAAAAGGCGCAAACGGTCCCGGGCAAAGGTAAGGCGACACCCGTGGGAATTCCGTGCGTGAGGCCGCAAAGTGATATGAGGTGTTACATGCTAGATCGATGTGGCATTGAGTCGGGGTCCTGACAATGTCCTGCATCTTCTACATGATGACTGTGTACAGCATCACCGTCGTGATCATCTCCTGGGGATTCTTCGTCTTCTCGCCCCCCCGAGCCGCGGTGGTTGTCTTGCTGTCCTTCCTCATTTCTTGCCCGGCCCCCATGGACGACTTCGTAGTCATCTTCATCACCTTGCCACCGATAGCCATCCATGAAACCACGCAAGAGGAGGTGGTTCCGCACCTGCCCGGAATCCGGGTCCGCAATAAGGCTATTCAGCTTGCATCTTCGACACGGACATCTTATCTCCGTCTCGTTCTTTTGAAGCATCTCGGCCTTCGCGGACCTCAAAAACCTATTCACGATGCCTTCGGTCATCGTGCGGACCATGGTCGCCTGCGGGGTAGAGTAAAACGATATTTTAGAACCAAGAAAAAATTTGGCATGACTTTCCCTAAAAATAGGACCAAAAACAATGCTTAATGCCAAAATTCTCGCCGAAACGGAAATGAATCAACATTCTGGCAAAATATTGGCAACTATCGCATTTCAAATACCGGTACACCTCCAAACACAAACACATATGCAACACCACAAACATATGCAACACCACGAACATACATAGATCTAGCTAGGCCATAAAAAGTGCATGTGCACATTGTTGTAGGGAGAACAACATAAATATAGCTTCCCCCCTTACTTACCTAGCAAAACAAGGTAAGTTAACCACTCAATTTGAATGAATCTATGGTGTAAATGAGGTGAAAAAGAGGAGGCACCCGAGACAAGGAGGAGGCGGTGGAGAGAATGAAGTGGGGAGAAAGTGACTGTGGGAGGAGAGGCTGTCCAAAATATCTTGTTGCTGCCCACTTACTAATGGCGCACCAGCAACAAATGCGCCATTAGTAATCCAGGTTACTAATGGCGCACCCCCTGGTGGTGCGCCATTAGTACTTTTGCAAAAAAAGGAATAAAAACAATAATAAAAAAAATAACATTAGTGGCGCACCTTCTGGCTGGTGCGCCATTACTAGTTACAACTAGTAATGGCGCACCACCAGTGGATGCGCCATTAGTATGTTTGGACAGGCGCACTAGTTCAAAAAAAATTGGTACTAATGGCGCACCGTGGGCAGGGTGCGCCATTAGTAGTTTCAACACTAATGGCGCATCAGAAGGTGGTGCGCCATTAGTATATACTAATGGCGCACCACATGTCTGGTGTGCCATTAGTGTCATTTCCATCTATAGCCCTTTTCTTAGTAGTGTTATCATCACGAAAGTGTCCACTTCCATGACGATAAATCGCGCGTCACAGAAGTGCTTTCGTAAAGGGTGACCGACACGTGGCATCCACCGTAACGGAACGCTGTTAAGCTATCGGGTCAGGTTTTGGATCCGATAACCCGTTAACAGCCCCGACCAATTGGGATTTTCCATGTGTAAAATCATCATTGGCTGGAGGAAACACGTGTCGGCTCATCGCTGGGACAGATGTCATGCACTCATTGGACAGAAGGCTCCTATGATACGTCGACACGTGGCACGGCCCAATAGAGGCCCATTCCTGTGAAAAGGCCGGCCCGTTTGACTTGGTCAAAAGGTGGCGGGCCGGCCCATGGAAAGCCTGTTAACAGCCTGTTCGCATATAGCCCATTTACAGCCCGCTAACCCAAGGCCCATTACGCCCTATTCGAATTAGGCCCAGTAGCGTCATCTGGGCCATCCAATATGATTCCAGCCTGTTTTCACTTCTGGCCCATGTATGGCCCATGACGTCTTTCAGCCCATATGAGGCCCTATGTAACTCTTGGCCTATTAACGGCCCGTGGTGAAACTGGCCCGTAATGGATAGTGTATCACTTTACACCCATTAACGACCCGTGCTGAAACTGGCCCGTAAAGAATAGTGTATCACTTTATACCCATTAACGGCCCGTTATTCCGTTGGGCCATTTCCAGCCCATGTTATCTTTCGGCCTTCTCAGAGCCCATTTATTCTTGGGCTATTTTCCAGCATTCGTTTACTTACGTCCTGTTACTGTCATTTTCTGCTTGTGGGCCAAATTCAGCCCGTGGTTACAGTTGGCTCATTTGTGGTCGGTTAATACGTTGGGCCGTTTTCATAGCGTCATCAAATACGGCCTATTAACGATGGCCCGTTATGGTCGGTCCATGAACGGACGATTCCAACTCTAGCCCGTTTACAGCCAGAATGCGGTCTGTTTGGCCTATGTTTGGCCAATCAATCATACGGCCCGTATAAGGCCCATTGATGATACGGCTCGTAGAAGGCCCATTGTTTCTATGGCCCGTAGAAGGCCCATTGTTTCTACGACCCATAGAAGGCCCACTGTTTCTACGGCTCGTAGAAGGCCCACTGTTTACATGGCCCGTAGAAGGCCCACTGTTTCTATGGCCCGTAGGAGGCCCAGTGTCACTATAGTAAATGTTAGCCCATGGTTATTGTGGCCTAGTTTTAAAAAATAGGTTATTGCAGCCACTAGCAAACCGCAGAAAAATAACTGCACTGACTACAGCAAACAAATAAACAAGAGAACAAGGAATAAATAAGCAAACAACTTACACTAGGCTATCACGGCTATTACACATATTACAACCACTGGGCATCAAAGTTCACCACCAGTGCAAATATAGGGAACACAGCAGCATATAAACGCCGCAACAAAACAAGTCCAGAACTGAAACCACTTCAGAAGAGCTCAAGAAACAATATCCTGGGTACCCATAATGCTGGCAAGATGCTTCGCAAGCTTATTAACTTTCTCTTGTTTGGCGCTTAAGTCCTCCAGCGCTTGCTGTTGCACCAGAAAGTATGCATCTGAATTCTGCAGGGACTTCCTCAGTCCTTCGGCTTCCTGTCGCATAACATCTGATCGATGTCTTTCAACTTGAAGTTGAGACTCAAGAAGCCGAACTGATTCAGGCAACAAGTTCGAAGAGCTAGTGCCAGCAGTGGTAGCCAGTAACTCGAACACTACATCAAGACAGGACTTTGGGGTTGTCTCAGTGTCTTCAATATAGTTTTTATCAGCTTTCTTGGAGACCAACAGGGATGTCTCACTATCTTGAACCTTATCTACATTACTTCCTTTACCATTGCATAACAGGGTACTCTTCTCCAATATTTTATCCGCGTTCTAAAAGAGAAAAAAACAAACACATCTCAGGTTTACAATGTAGTATATGAAACTCATTTTGGTAAACCAGTTCAGTAGTAAGGTGGACAGGATAACAGCATGAAACAAACATATATCTATGTAGTATGGTCACTGTATGGTCTATATCATTCTAGTTTATGTTGCCAAATCAAGATAGATACAGTTCGAATCATATCTATTTAAGACAAAGCAGCATAGACAGAATATAAGTGTGGGAAACTACACAGCAATAACAACACTTGTAATGTGCATGGCATGAGAACATAACTGTTTATTCAATTGAAATTGAAATCAACATAGAGCAAGTTACAACAGCAAACGGCCAAACACGTTGAAGAAACAGGTTTAAAACATACCTATTGCGCCATTGGAGTTTCAATTGCATCCTTCAAATTTGAAATTAGTTGGTATCAGTAAATACAGTGATGCAAGAGCAAAGTAGTATGAACCATAGCTATGGAACCTGACCCGAGAATAATTCTTCTTCTGCTTTAAGCGTTGACTTCGGGTTTGGAGTGGTGGTCCTCGTGATTTGGGCACTGCAGTTGCCTTACTAACTGCTCGTGTTTGGATGCTCTATGGTGGAGACGGTGCTGTGTCAACGGGAACTAGGTGTCTATCTGCTGGGGTTGGGGTTAGAAGGGGTGTAGCTGGTTCTTTGTCCAACTTGGTAGGGGTACAATCTGCATGAGTGTGGATTATGTGTGGTGGGGCTGGTTCTTGGGCAAGTACAACCGTGGTTCTATCTGCATCGACAGGTAGCACGATCTTTTCTGAAGACCGTGTTTTTACTCCCACAGATACTGCCATCACTCCCTCCAATTGAAATGGCTGATAAACAAGAAAAGTAATTGAATGTACAGACATTGT
The DNA here is from genome assembly GCF_018294505.1 of Triticum aestivum. Lineage (NCBI taxonomy): Eukaryota > Viridiplantae > Streptophyta > Magnoliopsida > Poales > Poaceae > Triticum > Triticum aestivum. The sequence continues at coordinate 543,377,614 of NC_057798.1, forward strand.
AAGATAGACAGGTGCAATGGATAGTAGGGAAGAAAACAGGGCATGAAATAATTCACATTTATGTTGTCTAAGCAAACAGAATAGTAGGACATAATTTCATATATGATGGCTAATTAAACAGGATAGCATGACACAATTTCACATGTATGATGGCTAACTAAGCATGATAGAATGACATACTTCAAAATATGATGACTATGTAAACATGATGACATGATATAACTATACGATGTGTCTATTAAAGTGGTTGGCATGCCATAAATCACAAACATGCCATCGATGGAAACATGATGGCATGATATAATTCACGGATAGAATGACATAATTTAAAATATGATGACTATATAAACAGGATGAGATGATATAACTATATTATGTCTTTAGAAAATGGGTAGGCATGCCATAATTCAGATACATGCTGTCTATGTAAACATCATGGCATGACATAATTCAAATATATGATTTATATACTAAGGAAGTGAGCAGAGGGCAATCGCCTATATGATGTGTCAACTAAGGAGATGGCATTCAATATTGTGTATATGATGTAAAAACTAAGCATTGCAATACAACATATGCATTATATGAGTAATATAACCCTACCAAGTTTGAGCATACACCTCAGGGCGATAATAGGACTGGTCACCTGCCTCTGAATCCTCCTCTAAAGAGCTATCTGTAACCAGCAAGATATCTGCTTCAGCAGGTAGCATTGTCTGCTCTGAAGACCTTGTTTTCACTCCAGATTTCTCCATCACCAATTCAAATGGCTGATGCACAGGAAGAGCAGTTGAATATACAAACATTGTCGACAAAAGCAATGAGAAATACAAAAAAAGGATGGCATGATATAATTCACATATATGACGCTTGCCTAAACAGCCTGGCATTGCATAATTCACATACATAATGCCTTGCAACAAGATAACATTGCATAATTCACATATATAATGTCTTGCAACAAGATGGCATTGCATAATTCACATATATGATAATTAGACACTAAACATGCGGCATTCACACAAAGCATGTCTAAACTAAGCAAATGACATAGCAATGCAAGATACCATACACACGATATGGGCAACATAACCCTGCCAAGTTAGGGCATGCACCTCGGGGGGGGGGGGAATATGACTGGTCATCTATCTCTGAATCCTCCTCTAAGGAGCTATCGGTAACCAGCAAGACATGCGCTTTGTCAGATAGCATTGTCTGCTCTGAAGACCTTGTTTCCACTCCAGATTTTTCCATGATCGTGCCGAATGGCTGATGCACAGGAAGAGTAATTGAATGTACTAAATTTTTTGACAAATTTAACACGTAATAAAAAAATGATGGCATGATATAATTCACATATAAGATGACTGGCTAACCAGGGTGGCATTGCAAAATTCACATATATGATGCCTGGCTAGACAAGATGGCATTGCTTGATTCACATATACGATAAAGAAACTAAACAGATGGCATTGACACAAAGCATGTCTAAACTAAGCAGATGACATCTTTAAAGTATACAGTAAGCAATGCAAGGCACCATATGCATGATATTACCAACATCAGCATGCCAAGTTAGAGCGAAGACCTCATGGGGTAAATAGGAGTGGTCTTCTCCTTCTGAATCCCCCTCAGAACAGTTATCTTCCTCTTGATTACGATCCGAAATGGGTGGAGGGGGGGCTGCCTTTGCGCCCACCATGGAACGACGTCTGCATGAAATTTTATTGCCACGCAAGGCTCGTCTCTTTTTCTCTACATGATCAGTTCCATTATGTACAATAACTGGCATGCATAGGAATAAAACATAGTGAGATTATGTAAGGAGTGCATGCACAAATCCAGAGTGATGGTAGCAAACTGTGGATAGACCCAAAACCAATGATAGCAGGCAGATAATAGCTTTAGTTAAAAAATACAGATAATGGCTCCTTTAATGTTTGTTTGCACCCAACATGAAACTCATAATAGACACCGGAGATTAACCAGATAGTAGACAGATAGTATTGATTGCTGCCCCAATATGTACCCCACAACCATTTAAAAACTCAAGTTTCAGCATTAGTTTGGACCTGACTCAGAGTCTAATAGGTGAACACGACAATAATGTAGCATGTCATCATATTAAGCAACGCATAACGTAAGCAGACACGGAAGAGTGCGACCTCTCTTGTGGACCCGTGTAGTCCTCAAGGTCATCTGCTCAGTTGATGATGATAATGCAGTTGCCGTGGCTGCCGGCGGCGGGGAAGAAGATCTGAGGCGGCGAAAGACAGTCTGGAGAGCGGATCCCTACTGTGGTGAACCCTTCCATCGTTGGAGCAACTAAGCTGGGGTGGAACACAGCACCGTAGGAGCAGGACAAACCACACAAGGTTTTCTTTGACACATATCTGTAACAGAAGTAATTGAGTAAGGGCTTGTTTGAATTTGAGGATTCTAACAATGTAGGGATAGGAAATAGACAGGAATAGGATAGGAATGCACGTGCAAAACAGAGAAATTAAAAACACATGATTTCTGCCAATCTGGGTGTTTGATTCACAATAATTGGAAGATCACAGGATGCAAAAAAGCATGGTGAGATTAAGTCAAACCACAAGAAAATGTACGGTTATAATGCTATTATGCTACTATCTCTTAGTCTTGTGCTTGATGAATAGGAATATGAAAAAGAGGAGAAGTGGAAATTAGAATTCCTATGGTTTTTCTTTCAAGGAGACACTAACGGAACAAATCCTACAGTTTTCCTTTGCTCCATTCCTTTGCACCAAATTCATGAAAAGTAGTACCATAGGAAACTTTCCAATTCCGATGTTTTTCATTCACTCTTCCTTTCAAGCATTGGCGATTCTAGTAGGCAGGCTTGAGCAAGGAAAATCCTACACTAAAAAAATGTTTTTGTGCTACTTATATTACTTTGGACCCAGGCCACTGCCATACTAGCTCAACTCCCAGGCCCATCAACAAATGCACAGCTCAAACGTGCAGAGATAAATAATGATGGCGTTCAAGAGAGTCCATCACGGATAGCTAAGTTGCCTGGTACCTCACTGCTTGTCATATAGTAGGATAAAATAATCATATTTCCCATTACTACGAGTGCTGAGTGGACAATATATATAACATGTAGAGTAAAAAAGAGATGCAACAAGTGTACAACCTCTTTGGAGAAGCCATGTCGATCTCAGCGTGATTGGGTTGGCCGGTGAGGATGCCTCGGCTGACTTGGCTGTTGGAGGAGGGGAAGAAGACCTTAGGCGTCTGGAAATGGAGCCCGAGGTACTGCTCCGCTGTGATGGAGAGTTTCGTCGTTGGAGCAGCTCCGGTGAGTTGTACGACATCGAGGCTGAAGTAGGACAAGAGAGACAACGAACAACGTGAACCTGAGTGGAATTCTAATAGCATCTCCAATACATGATGTAAAATACATAACCACAAAGTGCTAGATGTAAAATACATCAACCGCTCATCTCTGAACTTAACTGTCAAAACTGAATTTAACTGTCGAAACTGAACTTAACTGTCGAAACTGAACTTAACTATCGAAACTGAATTTTGCTGTCGAAACTGAATTTTGCTATCGAAACTGAACGCACTAGCAAGGTGAGGCTACATGTCAGTCGACTGACTTTTTCATCTTTGGTCAGTCGATTTTGCAGCTGTTGGATACGAAATCAAGGGCATGCGGTTCATCTTCAACCTCCACCCCCCTGAGCCGCCAGCCACCACCAGCCAAATAGCAGCCCCCCGCCGCCCCGCCCGCCCCGAAAACACTCCCCACCGCCGGTCCGCTGCCGCCCCGGCCATCCCTCTAGCCCCCCCT
>NC_057798.1:543381664-543404122 GCF_018294505.1 Triticum aestivum
GCCGCCGCCCCGCCAATGCCCCGCCACCGCCGGCGACCACCGCCCCCATCCTGAACCCTAAGATAGATAGTGGGGTACCTCTCCGGCGAGCCCCCTCCCTGGTGCGGCTGGTTCTTCCTTCACCCCGGCGAGCCCCCCCACCCCCTGAAAATCGACTGACCCAAAAGTCGATTCAGTCGACTGAAGTGTAGCTAAATCGGAGCAGCATCACAAGCAAGAGCAAGAGCAAGAGCAGCAGCGCGAGCAAGACCAATAGCAAGAGCAGATCAGGCAGGGGATCGAGAGCAAGAGCAGAGCAGCAGCACGAGCGAGAGCTAAAGCAGCAGCAGCTGCTACTGATGTGGACGTCGCTACCAAGGGAGCGACGCCATGGAGGAAATGGCCGGCGACACCGCCGTGGATGGATCCGCGCCGTGTCGGCTTGGGACCGAGCACCGGCAGCACCGTGAGATCGAATCAAGAAGAAAATGCGGTGATTAGTGTACAACCTCTTTGGTGGTGCCGATTAGGCCGCATCTTCATCCGAGGAAATGGTCATGATGATGCTCTTCCGGTGGTGCAGGTGAAGACGGCGGTGTGGGAATGGAGGTGGCGCGAAAGACGAGGGGAACATCGGGGCAGCTCCTTGGAGGTGGAGGACGAGGTGGCTGAACCGGCGGGACGATGAGATCAACGACGGATCCTCATCCGGTACGGTGGATGAGGGACGTCGAGGTGTTGCTGTGGAAGATGTCGTCAGGGAAGAGGCTCGAGCTAGGTGGCGGACGGAGCAGGGTGTGGCGTTTCGTCGCGGGTTTTCGCGGCCTCGGTGTACGAATGGGTGGGCGGATGGGATGGCAGTGGGGAACCATGGCTTAGAGACGCGCTTGTCCGAAATGTGGGGTAAGTTATGAAAGTACCCCCACCGATTTTGTGCAGTTCTTTCGGTTCAGTGGTACCACGGGCATTTCGCGTGTCGGGATTTCACAGGAGGTGGGTGTTTTCCCGCGCATTGTAATTTCGGAATAGCAAGGTGCGTGTTGAGATGGAGGGAGTTGTCGGAGCACAATGAGACAAAGATATATCTTAAATATTTCGGGCTAACAAGGCGCAGGTTGAAGAGGCGGGAGTTTCGCAGCACGATAGACAGAGAAGCTAGCTTGAATTTTCGGCATAACAAGGTGCGGCTTGAAATTTCGGAAGAACAAGCTTAACGGGTACCCCCAAAAAAGACAATTTGCACCTCAACACGCACAACACACACACAAACACCATTAGGCTAGATTAAGGTACACGTGTATTGGACGGATGAGATTTGGCAACCAAATTATGAATAAATACCACATTATAGCATGCAAGCTTTGAGTCATATATGCATGATGTAGATGTCCATTTAATTCTTATAGTTCATTTCATTCAAAATCATCTAGTTTTTATAAGAAAGCTAATCTATTTTAAGATTCATGGAATTGTGCGTCGTAAGACATAAAGTAAAAACAAATAATGGCAAATCATGTAGAAAAATATTTGGGCAATTCTGATACGGAAGATTCTAGAACAAATAAGAAGTGATTGTCTTTTGATGTTTGTGCATTATGCTTAAGTTCAACCATGGAGTCTTCTATATTATACATGTGGCGAAATCTGGTGGAATCTAGATGATATCCAACGGCCAGTAGTGCTCAAATTTGCCATCTTTGGACCATCGGATTCGCCTCATCCAACGACCATCTTTCAAAGTTAAAGTTACCCGCACACAATATAAAAAATATAAAATATATATAGGGGTATAGATATAGATATGTGATGCGAAAGCCGCCCATCATCTCCAATTAGAATAGTGTGTCCATGCACAGATGCGACGTGGCCAAATGATGTCTACCATCTATATCTCAAATTCAAATCAGTCTGACCTTGTTCAATGTGTGTACATTATAACATGCTCGTTTCCAAACCACACCACGCAGATCTCCATTATATTCATGCATGCATGGGTTTCAAACATCAGGATCTCTTATTCAAATATTTGAATTCAACTTTACATTGATTATGACCTCACCTATTCTTTTACACCCACACAGTAGTCTTCTCTTTATAATTGTATAACTAACTTTCTCTCGTGCATGCATGCACACACACTACCAGTCGAATTATCCATCGCACGCATGCAATCTTTTTCTTCAGGTCGGTCTCCCATGAAGGCACACACCCACACACATCCCCCTCTCCATCATATCGGGCATTCTTTATCTCTCACGCGTGCATGCGCAATGATCGATGTTGCTCTATGTATGTGTGTATATAGCTAGGTCTTTCAGAGTTTTCCACACAAACCGATCAATCGATATATCCAGTGAGGTCTCACCCTCTTTCCCACGTCCACATCGATCAATCTATACCTCTCTATATAGGATTAACATATATAGCTAATACACCCACATTAATTATATATCCAACGTCCCCCTCTCATCATCCATGCCTTCCGCTTCATCTCTCAAACGCGTACACAATGGCGAAGACAGGGGGCAGTAAGGGCCCTCCCCCCTCCCGCCCTAACATCACTATATATCGAGGCTAATATGAATGTGATCATTAGACAATTGTTGTTAAACATGGTTTAAGTTCATGAATTGACCCTCCTCGTAAAGGATTAGCAATGCTTGGCCCCCTAGCTCATTTATTTTTCATGGCTCCGCCACTGCGCGCAACAACACACGTGTTCGCCCCCTCGCTCTAAATATCGATCTCGCACTTGTGCATTCCTCCATAGTCTCCCTCCACTCGGCCCCTCGCACCATCTTCTAGCCCCCCACCGGATTTTGCCACATGTACAATCTAGCAGACTCCATGGTTGAACTTAAGCATAATGCACAAACCTCAAAACAACAGTGGTTCTCTTTTGTTCTAGAATCTTCCGTATCATAACTGCCCAAACTTTTTTTCTAGTTGAATTGCCATTATTTGTTTTTACTTTATGCTTTACAACGCACAATTCCATGAATCATAAAATAGATTAAGGGCTTCTTTGATTCAAAGGATTCTCAAAGGAATTTTGGAGGATTCTAATCATTAGGAATTTTTCCTATCTTGGTTGTTTGATTCGTAGGATTGTAAACCATAGGAATTTTTCCATATGATTCATTTGCACTAGATTTCATAGGAAACATCCCATCCACTCAAACCTCTTTGAAAGAATTCTGTGTTTTTTCTATGCACAATCAAACACTCGTACAATCCTGTAGGATTCAAGATGACATTCCACTATAATCCCATGTTTTTCCTATTCCCGCGTTCTTAGCTTTTTTATAAAAACTAATTGATTTTGAATGAGATGAACTATAAGAATTAAATGAAGGGCTACATCAGGCATATATGACTCAGAGCTTACATGCTATAGTGTGGTATTTATTCATAATTTGGTTGCAAAATCTGATGCGTGCAATGCACGTGTACCTTACTAGTACTTTGAGTATGTGCAAAACACGTAAATTAGAATACCAATGGCACGCTACACAGTGTCTCTCTTATAGTTCATGAAGCCACGTGGCACATGTGGAGGCGTTGTCGCGACCTCCTTGCGTGGATTGATCACAGTGACGTGCTGCTGGTTCCAGAAGAATATACTCGTCCACCCTGAGCCATACTGGCGATACATGCACGAAGCAAAGATGTGCACGCACGCCACGCACGCACTCATTCCCTCGCACGCACACGCAGGTACACGGGCGGACGCAATTTTGTACCAAGATCCACCCCATGTGATAATTTGACGCGTGTAAAGTTGTTCACTTCATTGATGGTCAATTAATACAGGCATGCAAATTGAGTGGATGTGAGGGCGGAAGAAAGACATTATTACTCCACTGCGCGCATGCAAGTAGTTAAATCGTGAGTTGCTAGTAGTACTTCCATTGGTCTCCTTCGTATTTTGTGCCAATTTTTGACAATAACATAATATTTACGCATTTGAGCAGTGTAGTACTTGAAATTTATGTTCCGCTAAACTAATCGAGAGCCGTTTCAGGCCTCGAAACCAAAACCATCAATTAATCTTTACCTTGTTCCCATCACATTCCAAAGCCTGCTCACACCTACTAGTACGTACCAAACCTGAACGTGTTCCCACTATGCAGGTATTAGTACTAGTGCTAGTACTTAGGTTATAAAAAGGAGAACTACCTAACTGAAAATTACTCTACCTTTCCTCCTCATAAGTGCTTCTTCTTTGTCCGTCGTTGCCATGGCCGGTGGGCACAACTCTAGGTCGAGAACTACTCGTAACAAGGGAGCGGCAACTAAGGATGCAGAAAAAAAAGAGAGGGCTCGCCGCCACGCAGAGACCTCGAAAGATCTCTCACGGGCAGGCGATGGATCCCAGGAGCGCCCTAGCCGTGGAGGAGAATATGCCGAGCCGGCGGAGCTGGAGTCGTTATCCCTCGATGGCATGCCCGATCAGCTCAATAAGCACCTCAATAAGCAGAAGGATTTCATCCAAGGCTTGATGGAGTTGCTGAAGGAGAGCCTCGACGACATGCCCGCTGAGCTCAGTCAGCAGGGGGAGTTGACCACCGGCTTGGTGCTGCTGCTGAAGAAGAGCATTACCTCGGAGAAGAAGGCGACCGGCGAAATCCTGCGACTTCAAGAGGACAAGGCGAAGCTCTGCCACGAGATCGACCTGTTGAAGGAGAAGAACGACGGCTGGAAGAAGCTGCATGCGAATAGTAGTTCCTCGATGAAGATGCTGCAGGCCCTCGTCATGGAACAGAAGGAGGAGTTGGCGAAGCTCCGCATCGAGCACCCGACTGTTGTCAAGGTACGTAATGCAGCCGTGGAACAGATGATGAAGGCTCGCATCGAGAAATCCCGCGTCATGGACAGAATGAAGAAGATGGCGGAGGAGACGCGCAAGGAGATGGAGGTCGTGGAGGCGATGAAGAAGCAGTTACGACTCCGCGGCGAATTAGATCATTTGGGGTGATAATCTTCCTTCTTCTTTTGCTCCTGTGTTTCATCTTTTGCTTCGGGTGTTTCGCCGCAGGTGTCATGTTCTCTGCGAGGCATGAATAGAACAATGGTTTTTTTTGAGGGAATGAATAGAACAAAGCTAGCAATGATATGACTAGCAAATTAGATCATTTTTATCGCCTTATGGCACTGGGCTGCCGGGTTTCGTACTCCTCCGTCGCAGTACTACTCCAGTGGAAAACTTCAGTATATCGCATGGTTCTTCGCTCGTTGACGCATTTATACGCGCAGTCAAATCACAAGGCCCCACCTTCCAGCAGTAATGAGCCGTCAAATCACAAAGGCCCTCGCCTCTTGTGAAACCGACCAAGCGAGACTGCCCCGCCCTCTAGCCTTTTAAAAAATGTATACTTTTGTATAACAGTAGTATCGATGGATTGCGCCATGGAGAAAAACTTGAAATTTAAAAAAAGGTGGTACATATAGAGAGCGCTCGTCGCCAAATTATGCATATAGTACTATTAAAAAGGTTAGTCACAATAATGGTGTCCAGCACAACCCACCCCTCAAATAGAACTAAGAGGGTGCTTGGATACGTTTTAGTCCCATGACTAAAATTAGTGGGACTAAAACATGCTAGCCTCACCCATGCTTGGATCCAAATACTAAAAAGGCTAAAATCAAGTTAATGAGCATTTATTATCCTACAAACCCTCCAATCCAGAACTCGCCTGTGTTAAAGGAGAGGAGTTAAATGAGTAGAGAGAGGACTAATCCACATTTTAGTAGGGGTACCCCTGACTAAAAATTTTTAGTCTCAAGACTAGTTTTAGCCCCTCTTTTGTCAGGGGTGCTTGGAACTTTAGCCTCTTAAAGAGACTATTTTTAGTCAGACTAAAATAAGTCCCTTGGATCCAAGCACCCTCTAAGCATCCTGAAATTCTTTGACAAAACTAAGCACCCTGAAATTCTTTGACAACTAAACTGCTGGCTATATGATGTTGGCCATATATATTGTACGTATATAATGTGAAGAAACGAGTGGTAGTACTATACCAACTAAAAAATGAAATGTAAGAAATACTAGTGTGTACGTACTGAAGAGTTAAAGTAACGAGAAGAAACATAACATAGTTATGATGGGGGCTCAGCACAACACACCCCTCAAATTAAATTAAGCACACCAGAAATTAAACTTTGCAACTATTTTGGTAGACATTGCATTAGAACCACCATGAGCAACGACACTGCCACCTTACTCGGAGTCCTGGTCCATGTCCTCTACTTCGTCCTTGTCCCTCTTCCTCTTGGCCGATACTTCTTTGCTTGAACCGCACACTTGGCTGTTGCTCTTCATCCAACCCTTGTAGATATTGAAGCAAAGGTAGCCATCCATTGCAACGTAGTGGATGTGGTCTATATCTAGCACATTCCACTACCATGCATGACGATGAAATGTGTATGGAGGTTTCTCCAGTTTACCGTACGAAGGATGAACCATGGCTCCTGCCAGGGTCAGCATTGAAGGATGATGAGAGGACACCAGCCGATTCTTCTGGAGGTCGAAGGGGTTGCCTACAACGAGGCCTATCCGACCCAGGACTTCTTCGTTGTTACCAAAGTCTATAGTAACGAATTTCACTATTTTGTCCTTGAGGAAGTTCTTAAAATCCTGGCACTCAACGTCGGCATGGCATATGTGGTAGACCAAGCAAACGTTATGTACGCAAACCTGGATCACGGCGGGCTTCTTCCTCTCTTCATCCTTTAGATCCTTCTCTCGTCCCAGGACTGTGGTGTACTCAACATCTAGCCCAGCGACCCACTCATCATCTGAGTTTTCGACCATGCGTCTGAAGCGAGAAAGGCATCCTTTCACCGTCGCGGAAGAACGGGTGTAGATGACGTTGAACTCATCGCCGGTGATGGTTCTAACCTTGTACTCACCGCTGATCGTGGAGATTTGGGACGCCATGGATTTGGGAGGAGGGTTAGGATTAGTGGAAATGCTGTAATGTGAATGGACGGGACGACAAGGAGCGAACCGCCGTAGTATTGAAGGACGTGCGAGGCCGAGTAGGAGCGAACTACCAGCGAGCGAACGACAGGGTAGTGGCTTTCCATTCTCCCATGATACGGGCTTCCGAGAGCCCTTGGATCTGAGATCGAACGGTTGCATGGCGTGATTCTAGACCTGTGGGTGAATATCCTATCCTGGAGGGTTATTCTGCAAATTTTCAGCAACTTAGCATGCGACCGTTTGATCTCAGATCCAAGGGCTGCCAGCAGCCCGTATCATTGTCGCGCCTACCATGACCATCACGTCGCTCGCGCGGTCGCACCCTTGGAGATTTAACATGGTGCGTTAGGCTATCTGATGTTGGCATGTCATACATAGTCATCACTTAGTCACTCATACTACAACAACGTTGGCTATAAGTGTACTTTTTTACTCCTCTCTATCTCTTTCTTCGTACTCCCTCCGTCCCATAATATAAGAATGTTTTTGACACTAGTGTAGTGCTAAAAACGTTCTTATATTATGGGACACAGAGAGTACTAGTATTTATTGCATTTGCCAAGGAGTGAACTCTTCCAATGAAATGGTGTTGCTAAGTTTGCTTCATTTAATTAGCTATAGACTCAAAATTGTCTTTTCACCTAGGTACACGCGCTTAGCACCATTTCTTCCTTGGGTCACCAAACTAGTCTCTCTCTTCTTGATTAACTTGCCACATCAGACTTTATGCCTATGTGGCAAGCTTAAGCACCTATAGGAGCAAGTAAAAGTAAGTACAATAGTGCACTTTACATGGCATTTTTGCATATGTGGAGGAAAGAGAGGCAAGGAAAAAGTGGAGAAGTGGGCTCTCATGCAAGAGCCAACCTCTACTACATGGTGGAGCATTGGGAGAGGCACCTGTATGGAGGTGGTCAGGAATCGGGAGACTCACGCCGATCGTAGCACCGCAGTTAAAATGATAATGGCAAGTCAAATCATGGGGCCCCACCTGTCCAGCAGTAACTCGCTGTCAAGACACACAACCCTACGTTTGCAGCAGCCTACTCCCTTGTCTTCTTGCGTGTCTGTCGAACCGACTAGGCGAAACTGCCCCGCCGCCTACCGCGCAGGAAAAGCCCCGCCCTCGACTTTTAAATAGTATACAATATACTAATTTTGTATCCATGGATTGCGCCCACGCCATGGAGCAAAGCGTCTAGAAAACGATGGTACACATGTACGAGTATACAACACGCCCGTCGCGTTCGCATTGCACCCCAGACGGTCGGTCGGTCTGGCACGCTGCTCTCCGAATGGAACGCGCGTCATATTGCGTTTGACACACATCTGGGCCGGCAATTGAGAACCGACCATAGTCACACTCCCCGGCCCCGCAAGTCGAGTGACTTAATAGAGGAGGGAGACGAGCGATACTACTAGAGAAGTGTTGTACTACGTTGGTGCCTGGACGATCCCTGCAAGACACGGAAGATCAGTTCGTCCATGCATGTGACCAGACTCCAGCAGACACGCCTGGATTGGCTATCGTCTACATATTTTGCAGGCTGTGTTGTACATGGCAGTAGTTGTGGTGAGAAATCTAAAAAAAGGTTTCTTGTCATCTCGCAAAATTAGGTGTCATCTGCTTCGGATCACTGCGAGGGTTAAACAACGACAACTGAGTTGGGCTAGTCATTGGGGGCACATGCACGAACAGTGACTACTCGGCTGCCATCTAGGTCAAGCCGGCTATGTTAATTTGAGCTTTGTTCCTCATCTATTTGTTCCTATCGACGAACCCCTTTTCTACAAGTTTATCTTCAATTTGAGCTTTGTTCCTCATCTAGTTTGTCCGTCGGGATTCATGTTGCCTCCTTTGGGCAGTGAGGTTATGATTTCTTGTCATGTGGCATTTTTTCGTGTTATATGTTATAATCTGGCGCTTCAGATCAAAATGACGACAACTGCACCTCCGGGCCACGTGCATGAAGACTTTTCGATAGTCATTGACGAGGTCAAGCCGGCTCCCGTAGACAAAAGAAAACTAGTACTACTCCACTATATAGGCAGGAGCCTCCACGCTTGCTTGCTAGTGTTTCTCTCTTCACACTGTCTCGGCCTCTCTAGATCTAAAAACGACAGCGGTGGCCACACTCTCTCTCTCTCTCTCCGCTCACCGCTGGTCACAGATCCAGCCAGATCCTCTCCGCCGGGGAAGATGAGAAGGTGCAACGTTCACGCGGCCGTCCTCGGTGACAGCTCTTACCCACTGCTGGGCGCGTCCCGATTAGCATGCCTTGCCATTCTCTCCCAAGCACCGCTAGCAAGGGAGGGCCTCCGACCCCTTCTTCCTTGCTGCCGTAGTGTGGGCAGATCCGGCCTCCCGCCGCCCACCTAGCGACATCCTGGCGACCATCAGGTATAACTTCCTTCGAAACCGGCCTTGCTATACTTCCCGAGCTCCTGACGTCACTGCATTTGTATCTTTTACTATTTCTCAGGCCCCCTCGTAGATAGGATCGATCGGCTGTTCAAAAACCACCTAATTTTTTTTATGTTTAAGAGGTAAAACTAGTTCATGCACTCGAATCTAGTACTACTTGGTTCAAACAAGGAAGAAAGGGGGTGGGTGTGGGGGAGGATTTATTACCTGAATCTAGGACTTGGTCGAAAGAGGAAATAATGGGGGCAAAAAGTAGCAGAGACTGGTTATCCAACTGGTCTCTAGGTCCAATAGGGAAATAAAGGGAAACGCAGTACAAACTCAATATAAACCCGATCTATTGGTTGAAAAGGAAAGAAAGTGGGGACTGGGGGACAAGTCAACAGAGTAAGTCCAACACTAGATTTGCTAGCCTCACACAGTATAAGGTGGCTATACCGAACAAAAATGGGACCAACCCAGATATCTTGTTCTGATATTTGTTGCCCCGAGCCACTCTTATGTAATGACACTGATAAAATGTAGCAGTCGCACTGTTAAAAGTAAGGACACGTTAAACCAATGTTGTTTTCAATGTAATGCCTCCAGTAATATGAATCAATGGCACTTCTTTACATGTCCTGCTAAAATTTTCCATTAAGATAAGTTGGTTCTTTTTGTTAGAAATGCAACTGTCCTGGTCTGCCTACTCTCCCGTGCCCAAAGTAATGTCGTATTTAATGGTTGTCATAGTTAATCCTAATGCCCACACTAATATCTAGCAATGCCAGTGCTTTAGAAATTGCTACTGTCCTTGTAGGATTGCCATTGAGATAAGGAACATGCTTCTTTTCATTTGATGCATGTTTCATCACTTGTTAGTCACCCTCCTTTCCACCTTTTTTGTGCAAACAGAGATATACATTTCACGCTCGATCTTAGTTGAACTGCACAAATGATATTCAAATTATAGTTGAGCATTCCAGGAGCTTCACAACCAACCTTGATGTTGCTTAATTTTATTGCAACTAATGAAGAAGAAGCTCTGTGGGTTTCGTTTTCTGATGGAAATGGAACCGGGGCTGGAGCCCTTTTCTTAAATTTTTTTGAAGAAGAAGCTGCTAGCTCACAGGACATTGCTTCATTTTAGGTGAACTGCACCAAAAGGTCCCATTAATTGAATCATCCATGTTGGTGACTGAAAGAGCCAGCTTCAGCATCCCAGTCTAAGAACCCCCGGCCTCCATCCTTGCGACGCACGGTACACCTCATTTGCCACCTGCTCGACCCTAGTGTCACTGATAAAATGAAGTAATAATACTGTTAAAATAGAGTGAGTGTCATATCTATCATTTAATTTCCAATGTAGATAAAGAAAGTGCTTCCCTTTGTTAATGTATGTTTCATCAACAAGTCCCATTGTTAATGTTTAAGCGTTTCTGCAAAATGGGGTGCTTAATTTTAGTTGATATGTACAAAAATAGAGATTTGAATGTCTCAAGGCGCCTCCTTGTACTACCGCTGTACACTGATGTTCATCACTGGCAGAAGGTGTATCTGGGAGACTTGGGACGATGTCCAATATGAGGCGTACCGTATGAGGCGTCGCAGGGCCCATCTCGCCCTCGCAGCATGGCATACTATGATACTATCGCAATATTTTCTTCTATTTATTTTGTGTGTTTCATCAACTAGTGCCACTATAATGTAATCACGCTTTTTCATTATCTGTGCAAACAGGGTTATTCAGCTGCATTTTGGTGGAACTGCACAAATGTACATATGGAACCGGCATATATGCAGAGTGCGAGGTGTGCCAAGTAAAAAATTACCGACACCAACCATGCTGCATGCACGCATTGGCATCCACCACCACCAGTGGGATGTGTGGAGCTCTCTGTGGACGGATCTTTCTTGGCAGCAAATCATCTAACCAAATACTAGTAGCTTATATTGGCAGTTTTCTAGGGAGTACTCTTTTTTGAAAGAAGCACCAATCTATTTTTATTTATTTGTACACTGTGTCACAACTTTGACCCAAAGGTCCATAGCTATTTTAGGGTGATTGGCATAGTACTCGGAGACTGATTGTAAGCATGATTTTCATTAGCTGTCACACTAATTGTAAGCATGAGTAGATGGAAGATTAGGTTAGTGCGAAGCTTACCTTAAACCCTACCTCCGCCGTTGAAATGAGGCGAGCATCGAGGGAACCATGGAGAACGGCAGGGAAGCGACGTCCACGCCATCCGACCTCCTCTTGCGGTGGGAGAACAAATACTCCTGTGGCTCCGGCTGGCTCTGCACCCTCACAAATGGCACACCATACTCGACTGATTCGTTATCCTCTGGGTGCTCGACCTTCGACCTGTACGCCCACCACCTCCGCCTGACTGTCGCCTCGGGCGAATCTGTCTGCTCCATCACCCAGAGGAGATACTCGATGAACTCGGAGGACTGCGGCGTGACTGCCGCCGAGGAGTACATGTACATCGCCGCCCTCATCGCCGCCATCTCGCTCTTTTGCATACATTGCCACATGGCCCGCACCGTCCTCGAAATCTCCCACTCATTGTCAAACCAACTAAGGATCTCCTTCAACCTGGCTAACTTTGCCTGGTCGCCGCCGGTGATCTACCTGATTCGCTGCTGCATCCTCTCCATAGATGTCCTTCTGAGTGGTCTGGTGCTAGCTTTGGAAGATGGGAGGAGAGATGGTGGTCTTGCAATAGAGAAGAGGGAGAGGCGAGACGGTGGTTTTGGAATGGAGGATGGAGAGGAGAGGAGGTGGTTTTGCAATGGAGTAGATTAGAAGAGGGAGAGGCGAGATGGTGGTTTTGGAATGGAGAAGATGGAGAGGAGAGGAGGTGGTTTTGCAATGGAGAAGATCAGAAGAGGGAGAGGCGAGACGGTGGTTTTGAGATGATGGAGAGGAGAGGAGGTGGTTTTGCAATGGAGAAGAGGGAGAGGAGCGTGCGGCAGTGATTTAGGATTGGACGGGAGGGCCGGCGCGCTGTGACTGGATCAAAATCAAAATCAATTTACCCTTCAATTAAGAAAGCGACCCCACATTAACTAGTCTTCCTTTTATTCTGGGTCATAATTGACCATGATTTTTGCACATAAAATATATGTTATACGTTGCAAAAATAATATAATTTGAAAGTACATTCAGATACGAACCAAACGATACAATTTTTGGTGACATGCATTCACATTTTGCTTGTCAAATATAGTACGTGGTCAAACTTTGACCCAAAATACGCAAAACAACAAAAAAAATACTTCCAAGACCAGCGCCGCTCTTCCGCTCTTCTCCTCTTAAACCACCGCTGCTCCTCTCCTGTTCCAATCTAAATGCAGCGCCGCTCCTCTCCTCTTCCATTTCAAAACCACCGCCCCTCCTCTCCTGTTCTAGTCCAAAACCAGCGTCGCTCCTCTCCCGTTCTAATCCAAAACCAACACTGCTCCTCTCCTCTTCCATTCAAAAACCACCGCTGGCGAGTGAAGGTGCTGTGGAGAAGTAGATTGATGGAGGAGTACAACCGATACGTGAGGATCGCAGACGGCGACCCTGTGAAGCTAGCTAGGATGTTGGAGATACAGTCTTGGTTTGACAACAAGGACCAACTAGCGGCGACGGCGACATCCATGGCCAAATATCTGCAACAGAGCGAAAAGGCGGCGATACTCCCGGAGGGAGTCGCGCTGGAGTACATAGAGCTGCTCCTCTGGGCCATGGAGCAAACAGATTCACCGAATCCGATCGTGAGGGAGCGGTGGTGGGAGTATCGATCCCAGATGGAGCATCCACCAGAGATTGAAGGATCGAGCATCTACAGGGTGCCGTTTGTGAGGGTGTCCTGCCAGAGCGAGCCGATGGAGTCTTCGTCGACCGAACCCAACTGCAAGAGGAGAAAAGCAGTTGGCCCGACGACGCTTCCCCGCCATCGTCTCCCTCGCTGTTCACATCGTCTCACGGGGCGGCTGTCTGCCGCCGAGGAATAGGAGGGGGCTGCCCCCCAGCCCAATAGTCGGGCAGGTTGTGAATTGTAAGGAGGAGCTTAGGGTTGTCAGTATTTGTAGGTTGTGAATTGTGTTTTGTGTTGTGTATTTTGAGAGTACTTTTAGATATGAATGTCTTTTGAATTTCAGATTTGCAGTATTGAGCATATGAAGTATTTTATGAATTCTAGAGATCTATTTTCAGCACTTAAAAAATGTAGTTTCATAGGAGTATAAAAGTGCAGACAATGGGATTCTCAGAGAAGAAACTGCATGTTTCAGTTTCAGATAAGAAACTGCAACTTTCAGAGGCAGAGCATTTGTATTAACACGGCCTTTTCAAACAGGGTTAACATCATGTTGGAAGTTTTATTCATGGTCGAAAATGGAACTACCAGCCAGTTAACATCATGCTGATCAACATTCATGCATAGCACATCTTCATATGATGCACAGTGAAATGCCCACACAATGTCGAGTGTGTGAAACACAGAGAAAACGAGGGACGAAGTTTTGGCAAGTGTTGGACGTGGTTTTGGGCTGCCCCATCTAGGCTTTCATTTTTAACATGCGTAGCCCACGACCTCGGATGGGAGGTCCATAGGCCTGTTTGTATTTTCTTAGGGCCGTCATGCATCGACCGGCCTATGGACCTCCCATCCGAGGTTTTATTTTTGGCACCCAATTTATGTATTTTCTTGAAGAAAACACAGAGGTCTGTTCTATTTTTCTATATAACACTACTAGAAAAACCCCTACTAATGGCACACCTAATATGGCTATTAATGGCGCATCTGTGGTGCGCCATTAACAGCACGCCATTAGTAATTTTTACTAATGGCGCACCACCTGGTGCGCCATTAGTATCTGGTATACTAATGGCGCACCGCGGGTGCGCCATTAGTATAGGCCAGCGTGCGCCATTAGTATGCCTCCCAGGGGCCATGTATACCCAGGTGCTTTGGCATACTAATGGCGCACCACCTCTGGATGCGCCATTAGTAACGGCGGCATACTAATGGCGCACTGCCCAGTGATGCGCCATTAGTATGCACTGTCATACTAATGGCGCACTGTCATGTGATGCGCCATTAGTATGAATATTAGGTTTTTTTTATTTTTTTATTTTCTGTTTTTTGCACAGGTTACAAAATGTATAGTTTGACAAAATATAGACAGCACACATCAACAACAGATTCATCAAATGTATAGTCTTTGAATACAATTCATCATATTAGTCTCCGAATACAATTCATCATATTAGTCTCCGAATTGAAAAGACCGAACAAAGATAGAACATTATATTACAAGTCTCGAGACCGCGAGTAGCGAGTCTGTCTTCACATTACAAGTCGATATCGATCATCTAAACTACCATCACATAGAAGAGAGCTGCGGTCATCACGATGAGCATCATCACGATGAAACTCGTCTTCATTCGGTTCCTCCAACGCTCCCTCCCCTCTCCCGCTAGATAGCGGGCGTATCTAGATTCGGCCTCGGCCCTAGTGGTGTACCCTTTGTAACTGTTACCGCTGAATCGGTGAACCTGTCTCCGACACTCCTCCCAGTCATCGTAGACTCCGGGAACCTTACCCTTGTACACGACATACGTCGGCATCGCTATGCACTAGCCAAACGAAACGTTAGTACCAATTCACAGACAATACATAAGCAATATATAAGTATGCAACAGAACGATCGGAAGAGAAAAGCAAGACATTAATAGCATCGATTACATCTAAGTTGAACGACTCTCGAAACCAAAGAGACATACTACAAGTTCATTAAAGTTTAATTACAACATGAGACAATCGATGTTTCAGAACTAGACAACTCGACTCAAGGGACCGGAGCGTGGATGAAGCCGCCGTCTATCGTGGGAGTCATGAAAGAACGGGCGTTGTCATCCTGCATTTGTAGCATTGTGTCGATGTCACTGTTGGACAGTTGATTTCTGAGGTAGAACTGCCCCGAGGTACGAAGGACATCTTGATGGATGATTTCCGCAAACTCCGACTGGATGCGAAAGAATTCTTGTCGGAGGTCCGCGTCCTGGATTGCCGACACGCTCGCGGCCCAATCTTTGAGTTTACTCGGTAGCAGAAGTTGATGATGGTCCCGTACGATCGCCTGCATGTGATGGATGGCGTAGTAGGCACCCTTCTGACCGCCAGGCGGCTGCTTGACGCAGCAGAACATCGTATTGTGGGAGAACACGTGCTTGCCGTACTTACGAATAGGCCTGGTGAAGGTGCCTCCAGATTGGGCGTAGCCGGGGAGAACATCATCAAGAACCTTCTTGACATTTGTGTAGTCTACGTTCGACTGATGGTCCGGGTCGAAATACGTGGCCATGGAATATTTGGGGCTTAGGAGGATGAGCGTGCAACGTGTGTCACTGCAGAAAACACGGAATGTTAAAAGAAAAACGATCGAAATGTAAGAATTCATATGTTACGGGCCGGTTGAGGGGAGGACTTACTCGGGAAAGTAAGGCACGAGGAAGTTATCCTTATCTTGGTTTGCCAGAATGACGCCTTCGAGGTAAGAACTCGCGACTTGCCGGTCCCCAGCGCTGCCCAAGATCTTGGCACGGATGTAGAAGGGGTCGACTATCACGATGTCCGGGGTCTTGTCGCGAATGATCCGCATCTCCATACTCAGTGAAAATAGCCGAACGAAGGTGTAGTGCAGCGGATGAAGGTTCAACATAGCGTGGATGTCATCAAAATGCAGGACGATCGTACGCCCGATGGAGTTATCCACAAAGCCCTTGCCCTCTGGCACCTTGGCCGCGAAAACCGGGTATGCCACATCCTTCTCCCTGAGACGCCGCTTCTCCAAAGCAAGAACAATGTCATGCAGACTCCGCATAGCACCGGTTATAGCATTGAGCATATTTGTCGGTAGCATCGCCCTACCCGCCACATGCACCCTCCTCGAGATATCCTGCGGTGAAGGTGGCCCGTCCTGAGCACGGATCGTACTCGGTGCCGGCTGGCTCGCATCCTTCTTAGTCTTTCTTTTGCGTGCCTTCTTCTTCTCCTATAATGGGACCGAGTTCTGCTCACAGACCGCCTTCTTGAGTGTGTTGGGGCTGATAATATTTCGCACCTCGCCTATCTGAGGCTCGGTGAAGTTGGCAGCTGGAGGCGTCTCCTGAGAGCTGAACGCCAGACGGCGCCTATTGCAACTTGGCTTCTCCGCGGTACGAGCTAGATCGCACACGTCTTTTGTTGGGTTTGGTTCTTGAGAAGGAGGCCCCATGAAGTCGCCATCGTACCCATGCTCGGCAAAGTATTGATCGACGTTCCCAAATGTATCATCGTCGTCGTCGTCGTCGTTCTGATCCTGTGCCATATGCATGTTTGGATCCAGTGGCATAGGGATGTCCGGCACTGTTACGGCGGTCTTGCCATGGGGCCGACTTGGCGCCGGCACGACTGGCGGTGTTGTCTTTGGGGTGGTGTCCCCCGCCCCCAAACGAATCTGGCTCTTCGGCCAAAGCAGGGGCCAGCTCAGGCAGGCGCTGAGGGTCATCACGTCTTCATCGTCGGCCCCGACGGGTCGAATCGGAGGTAACAAGTCGTCGCAGCCTGGCGGCACCCGAACCAGTTGAACCCTAAACAAGTTGGGTGGCATTTGGGTACCGTGGAACAAGGGGTTGCCCGGTTGAACGATTTTGCCCTTGGCGACATCGACCAACTCGTTGTTCACGAAGTGGAGGAGAGTGCACGGAACGTCGGCGGCGCCCTGCGAAAACATGTAGGGCGTCAGGGATGCCCAGTCAAAGGCAAGGAGATGAAGTCCTCGGCCGAGAGAGGCTTAATTAGTTACCGTGATGATGGCGTCGAGCTCGGCTAATGTCGAGGCACCGCCAACGGCGGGCGTGCAGTTGACGGAGGGGCCGCTTGCTGAAGAGGTGCCGGCCAGCGTACACCCGGGTGCATTAAGCTCCCATGCCGGCGTCGGAGACACCAATGCCGCCTCCGCCGGAGGCACCAATGGCCCCGCCATCGCATTATGCGAGTTGCTGGCCGTGAAGCTAGGAATCGGGGGCGGCCCTTGTTGGCCGCCCGCAATCCACGCACTCAACCCCGAGATCAAGGTAGGCACAAGGGCGGTGATCGTCGCTCCGAGTCGTTGTTCCACTTGCTCTTGGACAATCTCCGGAATCCGCGCCACCTGTGCCTTGAGTTCTTGAACCTCTCGCGCCTGGCTTTCCGAGCTGGTCTTTTTCTCCTTCCGCACACCAGTGGTATAGTATGACCCCCATTTTGTCGACAAGCCTTTGCCGGCCACACGACCAGCTGACGTCGGCTTACTGAGCTTATCCTTGTTGTTCATTACATTCAACCCCCTATTTAGAGTGGTGTCCCAAGGGTTGCTCTTAGTCGACCCCATGCTACTGCTTTCAGTCGCCTGCGGAAGGAATGTGAACCATTTAGAAATTTGGCTTCATTAATTAGAATGCAACCATATGGAGCTAATTACGCGGGGGTGTATTCCTTACCAAAACAAGCTCAAGCTGCCTGGTCTTCGGATCCGTGGTAAGCTCCTTTGTTTTCGGGTCCTTCTTGTACTGGGCCCTAACAAAGTTCCTGGTCTGCTTGTCACCGTATTTATTGAAGAGGGGCGGTAGGCCTTGCTCGGCACGGTCCGCCTCCTCCTTGTCCCATATAGGCTCCGCCACTCTATAACCGCCGGGACCGAGTGTGTGTTCCCCTATGTTCAGCTCCCGCATTTGTTTCCCCCACTCACTTGATTGGGAGCTTGCGGTGCTCGAGCAATTGATCTTGAAGTCGTTGTAGTCATCTTCGGTGATCGAAGGATTTTTCTCCTTGATCTTCTGATAACTCTCAGCTTTCTCGATCATTCTCTTCACATTGCTTTTCCAAGTAGACAGGGCCTTGCTCATCTTTGTGAGGGCAGCATTGTTCACTTTATTCCCTTTGAGGCTTGTGTTTTCAAATTCAGTGGGGAACCTGTATCGTTCGTGCAGCTTCGTGAAGAGGAGGTGGCGCAAATTCCCTCGGTCAGGATGCCTCAGGTTCTCGGTGTTGATCGAGACGGTGCTCCGGACAATGCACCCGAGCTGAAGCGAGTACCCCTTGACTATTCGTTCGAGCGCCGTTGGATTCCCGTTGGAGTCCACTTCAGTAACTTCCTCCTTGAGGGTGCGGAGCACGATCGGGCGCCGGTCCTTCCGTTGCCTCTTCGGTTGGCTGCCATCTGTGCGTGCGCCGCCATCATCAGTGGTGGCATCCTCGGCGGCACCATCAGTGGTGGCATCAGTGTGGTCATCCTCGGCGGCACCATCCGTGGTATTAGGATCGGTGGGGAAGGCGGCGTCCTCATAGAAGTGAGGTTGTTCCTCCATCTCCTGGGACATCTCCCGGAATGCCTTGCCGCCCGAACCCCCGGCCTCATCGTTGTGGGCCATGTTTCTCTCTAAATAGAAACAAAGTTTGGTCAAAAAGTTGGTTATTGTCAAGGAACAAGATCTCTAAGTTGACCAAATAACCTAATTCTCGAGGAATGTCGCCAAAAAGTTGGTTATTGTCAAGGAACAATTGATAGATGTTTGTGATATTGCCTAGGTGTTTTGGGATAGAACCTGTTAGTGTGTTGTTGCTAAGGTCCAAGTCCACGTTCGCAGGGTAACCTAGTTCTTGAGGGGTGTGTCTAGAAAGTTGGTTGCTGCAAAGATACAAGGTTGTGAGTTTGGTCAAATTGCCTATGATGTTTGTGATATTGCCTTGGATCTTGAAGGCACTGTTGCATGATAATCCAACCACTAAAGAATAAGAATACTATTTTTGTTCATAGGCAACACTTTTTGTTCTTGTTTTTGTGGTCGAATTGATGTTGAGCTAAAGGGTAAGGACAACTGGAAAAGGGGGTCGACGGGTCGAGAGGACACACCGCATGCTCGTATTCAGCCGCCCGGTACGTTATTTCTTGACTCAACACCACGTGAAATGACGAGGCATTTGCTATGAGTATACTACTAAAGTTTAGCTCGATATGACCCCAAGACACATTATCGAGACAAGAAAGAGCATAATACATTTGTCAAACCATTCCGCGGTTATTGGTTGCAAGCTGAATAAGATGTATACAACCAAGGATATCCATCAGTCCGCTACCCGCACAGACATGTCTATCCGATCCATTTTCATGTAACAATTTTTTGTGTCGCTTCCCTTTGTTGCAATTGTGACCGGGCAAACTATTACTTGTCGATCAATGCCACACGAGAAACATTATCAAGACCAAAAGCAGCACGATATATACTATTCTCAATTATTGTTTGCCCGCCGAATACAAGGTCCTATACTACAACCAAAGTCCAAAGACAACCAGAAGGCGTTTTTAATGGTAAATAGCATCATTAACAGTTTTATTATAACATTACTAGTTGCAACAAGTGACGGTTAAATAAATAGAAAAAGTATGAGTACTCTCAAACCAGTTGCTTGCCGGCGCAACAGAGCAGAGTAATCAACGTTGTAGACTAGGCTCAAAGACATCTTGGCCATTAATTAATTAATCACATATGTAAGCAAGCAAGCAATCAACATTGTACTCCTTCGTAGGAGTAATTCTTATTCTACTGTACACTAACAGCAGGAGCAGTACAAGTATGAAGCAACAAAATAGTATTATATGGACAAAAAATACTAAACTAATCCAACCACTAAAGCAAATTAATTTTTATTTCGGTTGAGAATCGGGCACCTTCTAGGTCAAGAAAATTGGGCATGACCTTTGCTAATTTTCTTGACCTTGGAGTGCCCCATTTCTCAACCGAAACGGAAATTAATCAACATTTCAGGAGAAAGGGGTCATTTTAGAAGATCACAAGTAGCAGCAGCATCACTTGACAAAATCACAACTAGCAGCAGCTCGCAGATAGCAGCAGCAGCATCACTTGACAAGTAGTACAGTAGCATGCATGCACTGGTCCATGGCACAAAGTCCATGACCCAGAACAGAGCACTTTACTAAAAATGAAGAAGAAAAAAGGCATGCATGCACTGGTTGTAGCAAATCATCATTTCTGAATCAAAACAACAATTAGGACAGGGAAATTATGACACACTTCTGAAGAAAAAATGATTTGTGTAATCTGGTTGGTACTCTTACAGTTGCATAAATTGAAAAAAAAATTGACCTGTGTGATCTGGGTTACATTATCAGCAACCTTGCATTTCATTTTATACAAAGGAGCTCACAAAGGCCATGTCATGCTTCGCAATATTTGTTTACTGAAACTAAATGAACAAGAGCAAAGATGCACTAAAGGTTCTGCTGGACATGCTTTATGTCTAACACTCCTATGTGTAAGATATGCATAACATTCAATCTGGATCAATCTCACACTATGAACATAGGAAAAATTATCACTCCCTTTTGAGTGAATCGAACCACAACAACAAATCAAATCTGGGGCTCACATGAGGAGTAAGACGACGCTTGGGCTTGTTGGAGTCTTTCTTGGCCTTGCTCTTCTTCACCACAAGTCTGCATCACCATATACGGAGAGTGTCATGAAAGTTCAATAAGGAAAAGTAAAATGAGTTTGATTGCCATATATGGAGAGTGCCAATGTCTGGCCTTTGATAGTAACAATTATAAATCACACAAAAAAATAGTAACTCCGTGCAACTTTCCATCATTAAAATTGGATAGTGCTGACCAATATAAATCAGCGGATGCATAATTAAGTGACATATCAGATATGTTGTTACAGAAATACCTTCTTCCACAACAAAGTGTTCCGTCTGTCTCGGGTAGACAATAGATGATCACGCAACCAGGAGGTGACCACCCAAGGCTCGCATCCAGAGTTGCCAATCTTAGCACTTATGGCATTATCTTCAAGGATCTCACATACCTATAAAATTTCAATACAAGTCATAAAAAGCAGGGAAAATGTAAATGCAATAGTAAATAATTCCCCCCAAAAAAACTTTGGAGACACAACAAAACTATACACGTGTCTCCACTTCACCACTCCCTCACGCAGTCACACGTAGGGGAGGGGTGATAGAGGAGCATGTGGAGCAAGTGCTAGTAATTGCACCAAAATGAATGCTAGCACTATAGCCACTCAATCAAACAAGAACAGATAAAGCTTATAGCACGTACATCTTCTATTTTGTTATTTATCAATCCAAATAAATTTAATCTGCTCATAGTGGTGAGTTGAAGTATCCTTGGTTCAAATAGTGTGTTGCAAAAGCATAGGAGCAGAGAGTTTCCGTGTTTGATTTAGGATAGTGACAACGTGGTTGGAGCAATACACTTGGATATATCAGTAGAAATCCAAATTTAAGTAAAACAATTTTGAATTGAAACGGTTTATCTCAAGCCTTGAATTAATGATACACAATATGCAGCAAAGGAATCATATAAAACTCAGAAATGTATTAGTACTGGGGCACTGCAGGTTGTAGCAGGCAATGAGAGTGCAGAGAGATAAAACCGTACAAACTACCAGGCAGTAAACTACTACAGGCAGCCGTTGTGTAGAGGTCACTGTCCTTTGTCCACTATTTCAGGGATATAGTGGCAGTGGGGATACATCAGATAAAATTTAAAAACAAAGACCCGCAGCCTATTGTTAGTACCGTGTTTGCCAACAGTACATGACACTGCACAACATACTGCATTTACCAATAACAGATTGCATTGCATCATTGTAATGCAGACATCTGGAACAGATGATACTTCATGGAATAAACCCCTGAAGGAAACGAGCGGGAGGCTACTCAACTGCGCATACAGAGCTAATGGCACTCCCAACAAATGGTGGCTGGCTTTTGCGAAGAGTAAGTTCATGAACGTTGTCATCCTTTAGAGCGTAAGCACATCAGCAACAGCTTAAGGGGTCGGGGCGGTAGCTTACCTTGGAGGAGCGGGCCGGGGTGGAGGAGGCGGTCGGAGAGGATAAGGTTGCTCCGGCGACGGGTGGTGGTGGTGGTGCTCCGGCGACGGTGGTGTGGACGGGGCGGCATGCGGGCGGCGGGGCAGCGTCGAGGTGGCGGGGCAGCGGCGTCGGGGCGGGGTTCGAGGC
>NC_057798.1:543405152-543406428 GCF_018294505.1 Triticum aestivum
TTTTTTTATAAGACGGTGCGCGGGGTGCGGGGGGTCGGCGGCGGCGGTTGAGTAGGGGAATCGAGGGTGCGGGGGGTCGGCGGCGGCGGCCGGTGGACTGGGGGGGTGCTCGGCGGCGAGGGGGACCGGATCTGGCGAGGTGGGATAGCGATCGAGATGGAGGGGGCCGGGATCGAGATCGAGTGTCCATGAAATTTAAAAATATTCATGATAGTTCAAAAAGTACCCATGAAATACAATCGAGAAATGAAGGCTACGATTTAAATACAATCGATCTTAGCTAGCTATCTGTTCACAACCTTCTTGCCCTTCTTTTTCGCATATGGAGTTCTTCTGTGGAACGGACGTCCTTTAGGTAGGGTGGTCCTGCTTCTTCTTGTGGTGTATGCTGCTACTTCATCATCGTCGTCATGTTCGATCCTCGGGCCGCCGTACTTGTCAAAGTCTTGCTCATTGGCTACTCCATCCATTCCGATGATCTTCCTTTTGCCTCTCCTCACGACAACACGACTGGGCTTTGGCGGGTCGGTAATGAAGAAGCATTGGTCCACTTGGGAAGCCAGTACCCATGGCTCATTTTTCGCGGTGACGTTTGCGCCCGCGGTCTTGGATTTGGCTTCGGGTATAACCATGGTGGTGAAATACCGGTCTTCTTTTATGACATTCTTGGCCCATCTAACATGGAACATCGGGACCTTCTCTCCAGCGTAGCTCAGCTCCCAGATCTCCTCGATCCTTCCGTAGTATCTGTCCTTGTCGTTACCGGTGTAGGATTCCATCGTTACCCTGGAATTCTGATAACCATCGCTCTTCATGTCCTTGGCCTCGGTGTAGAATGTGTAGCCGTTGATATCGTACGCCTCATAGGTCATCAGGTTGTGCTCGGCGCCCTGTGACAAGGCGAATATGAGTTGTTCTTCCGCGGAAGAATCCTCATGTAAAGGGTACGACAGAAGCTTCTGCTTGAACCAACACGTGAAACATGAGTTGTGCTCTTTGAGTATATCTCCGTCCGTCCTCTGTTGGCCTCGGTCATTGTACGTCTTCTTAATAAAGGTTTTGTGCTCTACCACCCAAGGATCGACCACGTCTATGTGTTGTAGCGCGACTAGGTTTGCTCTTTCAAAGTCGGTGAGTCGACCCTCGAAGTCGACATGCATTTCGCGGCGACCCTCACGGTGACCCCATCCAGCGAGCCTGCCGAGGTGCCTGTTGACAGGCAGACCAACGGGGTTCTCGATGCCTAGATAATTCGTGCAGTAGGAGATGCACTCTT
>NC_057798.1:543406438-543406998 GCF_018294505.1 Triticum aestivum
AAGGCGAGGGCGAGGGCGAGCAGCAAGGGCGAGGGCAGCGGCGGCGGCGGCGGTGGATCGAGAGGGAGAGGGAACTGGCGAGGGGGAGAGGGAAAGGGGGGATCGGGCGAAGGGGGAGAGGGAAGGGGGATCGGGCGAAGGGGCACAATACTAATGGCGCACCTCACCGCGGTGCGCCATTAGTATGTCCATACTAATGGCGCACCTCACCGTGGTGCGCCATTAGTAGTTTTTTTTATTTCAACTCCAGCCAAGAGGTTATGTACCACCAGAACTGATCCACATCAAGTCCCCTCTACTAGCTCGACTGGTCAGCAGCCAGTTCTAACACCAGGAGGTCCTGGGTTCGACTCCTAGGCTCCACAATTTTTTTTAGCATTTAAAAAGATGTTTCATACTTATTTGTGTTTAAATATGTTCAAACTTGTTTAAATAATAACAGTAATATTTTTTTATAAGACAGTAGCATTTAAAAAGCTGTTTGATACTTATTTTTTTTATAAGACGGTGCGCGGGGTGCGGGGGGTTGGCGGCGGCGGTTGAGTAGGGGAATCGAGGGT
>NC_057798.1:543408526-543440555 GCF_018294505.1 Triticum aestivum
CATGTCCTTGGCCTCGGTGTAGAATGTGTAGCCGTTGATATCGTACGCCTCATAGGTCATCAGGTTGTGCTCGGCGCCCTGTGACAAGGCGAATATGAGTTGTTCTTCCGCGGAAGAATCCTCATGTAAAGGGTACGACAGAAGCTTCTGCTTGAACCAACACGTGAAACATGAGTTGTGCTCTTTGAGTATATCTCCGTCCGTCCTCTGTTGGCCTCGGTCATTGTACGTCTTCTTAATAAAGGTTTTGTGCTCTACCACCCAAGGATCGACCACGTCTATGTGTTGTAGCGCGACTAGGTTTGCTCTTTCAAAGTCGGTGAGTCGACCCTCGAAGTCGACATGCATTTCGCGGCGACCCTCACGGTGACCCCATCCAGCGAGCCTGCCGAGGTGCCTGTTGACAGGCAGACCAACGGGGTTCTCGATGCCTAGATAATTCGTGCAGTAGGAGATGCACTCTTCGGTCAGAAAGCCCCTGGCTATGCTTCCTTCTGGACATGACATGTTGCGAACGTATCCTTTGATGACACCATTCATCCTTTCGAACGGCATCATGCTGTGCAGGAATGTCGGCCCGAGTTGGATGATATCCTCCACTATATGGACCAGCAGATGCACCATAACGTCGAAGAATGCGGGCGGGAAGTACATCTCAAGCTCGCATAGTATCACCACGATCTCTTCCTGTAGCCTTCTGAGTTGCCTCACGCCAATCGACTTCCGAGAGATGACGTCGAAGAAGTTGCATAGGCCAAATAGCGTTTCACGGACGTGCGCGTCCATGATCCCATGGATTGCAACTGGAAGTATCTGCGTCATCAGCACGTGACAGTCGTGAGACTTCATCCCGTTGAACTTCTGCTTCGCTGGGTCTAGGTATCTGCTTATCTTCCCCGCATAACCGTAAGGAAGTTTTACTCCTAGGAGGCAGATGAAAAACTGCTCGATCTCCTCCTGACTTAGAGTGAAGCACGCGGGAGGGTAGTCATTTCCGGTCTTCTTGGCCTTTTTGCCTTTGCGACGACTTTCTGTGTCCTGCTTCGCCTCATCAACATCATCATCATCATCATCATCATCATCATCATCATCATCATCATCATCATATATAGCGTGAAGCTCCTGCCTGATGCCCATTGATTTCAAGTCTGCCCTTGCTTTCGGCCCATCTTTGGTCCTCTCTGGCATGTTGAGCAGGGTACCAAGCAGACTCTCGCACACGTTCTTCGTGATATGCATGACATCAAGGCTGTGAGGCACACGGTGGATCTTCCAGTACGGTAAGTCCCAGAAAACAGACCTCATTTTCCATACCTTCAGCAGCGGCTCTGGCGGCTTTCGCTTCTTTCCCGGCTCTGGCGCCTTTTGCTTCTTTCCCGGCAGTGGGCAGTCTTTCCAATTTTTCAACAGCTTGTCTATTTCCTCGCCGCTCCTCATACACGGGCGTTTTCGGGGTTCGGTTTCACCATCGAACAGATCCTTGCGTTTCCTCCACGGGTCATCGTCGCGAAGCCACCTTCGATGTCCCATGAACACGGTTTTCGAAGACCCGGGATCTCTATCTAGCTGGCGATACGTTGTGTCATCCATGCACCTTACGCATCCAGAAAATCCGTGGACTACCTGCCCCGCAAGATATCCGTAACCGATATAGTCGTGCACCGTCGTGAGCAGTGCGGATCTCATAGGGAAATATTCTTTCTCTGTGGTGTCCCACGTATTGGCTGGCGTTTTCCACAGCGTGTCAAGCTCCTCTTTCAGCAGCCCCAGATACAGATTGATGTCGTTCCCTGGTTGTTTCGGCCCTTCAATTAGTATACTCATGTGAATGTACTTCCTCTTCATGCACAACCAGGGGGGAAGGTTGTACATCCACACAAACACAGGCCAGGTGCTATGTGTGCTTCTCTGGCTGCCAAACGGATTGACTCCATCGGTGCTCGTGCCCAGCACGATGTTCCTTGGATCGTTCCCAAATTCTGGGTATTCGAAGTTCAATGCTTGCCACTGGCTCGCATCCTTAGGGTGACTCAGCATCTTGTCTTTTTTATCTATCTCCGGATCATTTGCGTCATCTTCTCGCTTCTTCTCCTCCCTATCCGCGTGCCAACGCAGGAGCTTTGCTACCTTAGGATCCGCGAAATACCGCTGCAGACGAGGAGTGATCGGAAAGTACCACACCACTTTTCGAGGAGCTTTCTTCCTCTTCTTGTATCGAGTGACACCGCACACCGGACATATTGTAGACTCCGCGTGCTCGTCCCGATAAATGATGCAATTGTTCATGCACACATGGTATTTCACGTGCGGTAAATCCAGAGGACACACGATTTTCTTCGCCTCCTCCAAACTGGTCGGGCACTTGTTCCCCTTGGGAAGACGTTCGTGCCAGAATGACATGTTCTCGTCGAAGCATGCGTCGGTCATTTTGTGTTTTACCTTCATCTCTAGAGCCATGAGCGTTACTTTCAGGCGGGTATCCTCGGGCCTGCATCCTTCATACAACAGAGTAACCGCGTCTAACTCAAGTTG
Source organism: Triticum aestivum (assembly GCF_018294505.1). Taxonomy (NCBI): domain Eukaryota; kingdom Viridiplantae; phylum Streptophyta; class Magnoliopsida; order Poales; family Poaceae; genus Triticum; species Triticum aestivum. The sequence goes on from NC_057798.1 coordinate 543,411,059, forward strand.
ATCCATCTTGGCTTTCTCTCGGGCGGCAGCTCTTGCGTTATCCGTCTGCTTGAGAAGCAGCTGTTGAATATGAGGGTCCTGCACCCAGCCCATCGATGGTCCAACGTCGTCTGCTCCGCTGGCATCATCATCATGTCCTGCATCTTCTACATGATGACTGTGTACAGCATCACCGTCGTGATCATCTCCTGGGGATTCTTCGTCTTCTCGCCCCCCCGAGCCGCGGTCGTTGTCTTGCTGCCCTTCCTCATTTCTTGCCCGGCCCCCATGGACGACTTCGTAGTCATCTTCATCACCTTGCCACCGATAGCCATCCATGAAACCACGCAAGAGAAGGTGGTCCCGCACCTGCCCGGAATCCGGGTCCGCAATAAGGCTATTCAGCTTGCATCTTCGACACGGACATCTTATCTCCGTCTCATTCTTTTGAAGCATCTCGGCCTTCGCGGACCTCAAAAACCTATTCACGATGCCTTCGGTCATCGTGCGGACCATGGTCGCCTGCGGGGTAGAGCAAAACGATATTTTAGAACCAAGAAAAAATTTGGCATGACTTTCCCTAAAAATAGGACCAAAAAGAATGCTTAATGCCAAAATTCTCGCCCAAACGGAAATGAATCAACATTCCGGCAAAATATTGGCAACTATCGCATTTCAAATACAGGTACACCTCCAAACACAAACACATATGCAACACCACAAACATATGCAACACCACGAACATACATAGATCTAGCTAGGCCATAAAAAGTGCATGTGCACATTGTTTGTAGGGAGAACAACATAAATATAGCTTCCCCCCTTACTTACCTAGCAAAACAAGGTAACTGAACCACTTAATTTGAATGAATCTATGGTGGAAATGAGGTGAAAAAGAGGAGGCACCCGAGACAAGGAGGAGGCGGTGGAGAGAATGAAGTGGGGAGAAAGTGAGTGTGGGAGGAGAGGCTGTCCAAAATATCTTGTTGCTGCCCACTTACTAATGGCGCACCAGCAACAAATGCGCCATTAGTAATCCAGGTTACTAATGGCGCACCCCCTGGCGGTGCGCCATTAGAACTTTTGCAAAAAAACGAATAAAAGCAATAATAAAAAAAATAACATTAGTGGCGCACCTTCTGGATGGTGCGCCATTACTAGTTACAACTAGTAATGGCGCACCACCAGGGGATGCGCCAATAGTATGTTTGGACAGGCGCACTAGTTAAAAAAAAATTGGTACTAATGGCGCACCGTGGTCAGGGTGCGCCATTAGTAGTTTCAACACTAATGGCGCATCAGAGGGTGGTGCGCCATTAGTATATAAGAATAGGAACGCCAGGTCCAACTTATGTTCCCTTCTAACTATATTATATATACTTAAATTATTTTATATGTTATTATATATTATTTTTTGTCATCATATATTTAACAGATACTTACATATGTAAGAAAACAATATCCCACATCTTATTAAAAATAATTTCTTAACAAATAAAATCCTGGATTGTTTTGGCACGAAAATCCTAGTGATTGTGTACAAAAGCTTGGTAAGATTTAAGGACGAATGTAATAATATCACTTATTATTTAAATATATTTATAACAAAATGCTCAGCCCCTTTTTATTTTTTGATAACATTGCTGGCCCAACCCAACATTATAATTAGAATCAGCCCAGCAAAATCGTGTATTTCGAGAAAGTGCAAATGGCCTGTAATTTTTTAGGAAATAAAATAAATGGGCTGCATGGACGCTACATTATTTGTTCACCCAGCCCAGCTAATGGCTGTAATTCAAAAAAAATATCAAATTGACTGTAAATTCTACCGCGCAAAAAAAACTGTAAATTCTGAAAAAATGGGTTGAATATGTGCCACATTTTTGGAGGCTGAAATGTGGGCCAATAGGTCGAAGACAACGCAAGTCGTTGTCAATTTAGTCAGCAAATGATTCTGACATGTTAGCCGTTGGATTTACATCCAACGGCCAGCATCCATCTTCAATCTCTCGTCTTCTTCCTCCAGCGCCACCGGGACCACCTCTCGCCTCCTGCTGCTAGCAGCTCTGCTTAGCACGCTTCACTATGAAGCACTACTCCACCATTGGCCAGGCCATCCCTCCACCCCTCCACACCTCCTGTTCTTCTCCACCGACTGCCGAACCACACCGCACTAGAACCAGTTAACCCTTGTACGCCTTTTCGTCTGTGACTCTACTCCGCGTCTTCCCATCTCCGCCTCGTTGCTGTCCGGGGCCTCGCCGTCGTCCACCACCTCGGATGCGCTCGGCGCGGCATGGTTAATGTGGTCAACGAACGACACCATTGAAGGTAGACTGTGCATGGAGAGGCTGACAGCTGGGTCCACGGCCGCACACAAGGAAATGCCTCCTTATTACGCGCAAAATAATGATTCCTCCAGCTGACATCTGGGACCCACCGGAAGGGCCTCTATATTTCACGAAAATAACGTGCCCCCCACTGACATGTCGGACCCACCAGCTATCTTCGCACGCAAGGAAGTGCCTCCTTATTACGCACAAAAAAATTAATATTCCCCCTGCCAGCTGGAACCCAGCATAGTGGGAGGCTGACTTGTGGACCTACCAAGTTGACGGGGACGGAGGGCTTTGTCAACTTTGTCAATATGAATGATTCTAGATCCTGTTACCGTACGATGTTCATCCAACGGCCGTAGTGCTTCTTCAACCTCTGGTCTTCTTGCTCCAGCCGCCCAAACCAGCGCCGGTCGTGACGCGAGCTCCTGCCTCCCATGGCTGGCTGTGATGCCGCGGAGGCCTCACCACCCCCTACTACTCCCACCACTGGCCAAGCCATCCCTCTACTCACCCACACCCCATGTTATTCTGGGGTGACAGCAGCCTCACACCGCAGCCGAACCACTGAACCCTCGTACTCCTCTTCGCATGGGCATCCACTGTTGTGCCTTCCCCGGCTCTGAGTCGTCCCCTTCCTAGTCCTCGCCGTCGTCCACCACCGTGGTGCTCTTGGCGCGGCGTGGTCAACGTGGTCAAGGAACGACTTCCATCGGACATGGACTGTACATGGAGAGGCTGACAGCTGTGTCCACGGCCGCAGCAAGGAAGTGTCTCCTTATTACGTGCAAAATAATGATTCCTCCACCTAACAGCGGGGACCCACCAGACGGGACACCGTATTTCGCGAAAAAAACATTTCCCCCTGACTGCTGGGACCCATCAGCTACATCTTCGCACGCAAGGAAGTGCGTCCGGGCTAAAAACGATTTGCCCCCCTGACTGATGGGACCCACCAGCTACATCTTCGCACGCAAGGAAGTGCGTCCGGGCAAAAAAAACGATTCGCCTCCTTGACTGCTGGGACCCACCAGCTACACATCTTCGCACGCAAGGAAGTGCCTGACAGTCGAGACCCACCTGGTCGAGGCGTACGTAGCATTGTCATTCTGGTCGCGAACGTGTACGTACATATATACTGGTGGATGTAGAGGCGCGCACGTGTCGTAGTAGAGACGCATACGTGTCGTAGTAGAGGCGCGCACGTAGTATGTACACGTACGTACAGCGGCCAGGGTGCAAGAAAGAAATTATGGCCACGTATGTGTACATACGGGCGGGGTCTCGAACGCCTACTCACGTATACGTACGGCCAGGGCTCATGTACATGGCTAGGTCGGAACAGAGAAACAACGTCATCGTCGTGTTCATGGGGAGGCAACGGAATGCGTCGTGTTCATGGGGAGGCAACGGAATGCATCATGTTCATCGGGAGGCAACGTAACACGTGGGAGCCAACCGGCCGGGTCGGAACAGAATGCGTGGTCGTGTTCATCGGGAGGGCTTGGATGGAACAGGCGATGGAAACGAGGCCTGGCGTACCGCACAACGGAGGAAATAGACCTCCTACATTCAGAATAGGGTCTTGTTGATTGGGAGGGGTGTGGCGTACCGCAAAACGGATGAAGCGGACCTCCTACGGTCGAAACGGGGGTCCTGTTGATCGGGAAGGGTGTGGCATACCGCAAAACGGACGAAACGGACCTCCTACGGTCGAAACGGGGGTCCTGTTGATCGGGAGGGGTGTGGCATACCGCAAAACGGATGAAACGGACCTCCTACGGTCGAAACGGGGATCCTATTCATCGGGAGGGGTGTGGCGTACCGTAAAACGGGACTCCACGGGATACTGTTCATCTCTAACGTCGACCTCCTCCAGCCTCCACGGGCTACCATCGACCTCCTCGAGCCTCAACGGGCTCCTGTTTATCCAGCGTCCACCGCGTGCTACTCCACCGGCTACTGTTCAACCACCCCTCCATCGTCTACTGTTCATCCAGCCCTCCACACCACGAGGTCCTGTTCAACCACCCCTCCATGCGCACCCCTCCCCGTCTACTGTTCATCCAGCCCTCCACCACACCATGGGGTCCTGTAACACCACCGATTGGGTTCAGTTAACAGCCATCGATCGATCGCTCGGGTTCAGTAATGCGTAGCCTGTAGTGCAATCGCTCGGGTTCAGTTAGAGCCCAACGCCTTGCTCGGGTTCAGTTAGAGCCAACGCCTCGCACACACACGCGTACGTGTACAAGAGAAACGCGCATCGCTCGGCTCCCGACCTCCCACCGTAACCGGGAACTCCCCGAAAATTTCCTCCCCCTTGCTTCTACCACGATTTTTTCTGTCATGGACGGCCCAAAGAATGTCATGCAGCTGCGTCTCTGGCCCGCCCTGGATGAAAAGCCCATTTTCTGTCATGATTTTTTTGTCATAGAAGTAGGATCCCACCACATCTATGATGATACCGGGTTTTGTCACAATTATCGTCATACAAGTGTCATATGTATGACAGAAAAAATTTTCGTTCGGCCCAAAATGTCACGGATGTGTCTTTTTTTGTAGTGTGGATTATGTATTAATAATGGATGGGCATGGAATCTCGACATATATGATGAGTAAACTAAGCAGATGGCGGTGCAACAAAGTTGAAGAAATGGAAGACAACATATGCAAGATCGCGCAATAAAACCTTGCCAAATTAGAACAGGCACCTTGATGGGTGAACAGGCTAGGCCATCTGCCTTTGACTCCTCGAGGTTAGAATAGTCATTAGGATCATATTCTGAACAAGAATCAATAGGTGGTGAGCGTATGAGTTTCATTGCATCCAGAATGGCACTCAATGCCCTGGTGCCAATTTTGCAAGTCATTGCGGTGTTTAGCTTCAAGAGTGGACTGCTGCTAGTGCGACAAAAAGCATCTACACAAATCATAGTGTAGATATAACGGGAAAACCGTAAGCATCAGAGTAAAATTAGCAAAGTGGAACTTGCTGGAATATATGTGCTAGTATTGCTGGTACGGCTAGAAAGGCTTCGGATACCAGCTCTCTTCAACTGAAGGTGCGGTACTGTTAATATCAGTGTAACTCTAAAAGGCGATATAGCTCCCCGCATTTCGATGCTATTCTTATAGGATTCAATTGGGCAGGCCACTACAAATCATATTCCCATGTTTACAAAATCCTACGAATCAAAGAGGCCCAACGATTTCAAAGTGTCCATACCAACCGACCGTATAGACCTCTACACTACAAATGTCCCTGCTCATCTTCACTGCAAGGAATATACTATACTACTATCATACTCCCTTCGTTCCAAAATATAAGTCTTGTTAGATATTTCCACTATGGATCACATACAGATGTATCCAGATACATTTTAGAGTGTACATTCACTCATTTTGCTCCTTATGTAGTCCACGGTGGAATCTATACAAAGACTTGTATTTAGGAAGAGAGAGAGTACTTATTAAAGAAGAATGGAAGAGGAACATGGTAAAGAAGAGCAAGCAGATTTCGGATAATAAAATGTTCGTTGCGCAGTCCCCACACATGATGAACCAGAGCGCATTAAGAAAGCAACTCCCTGCTGTCTCTCTATATGTGGTGCACGTACTTTTTCGAAAGTAAAGTAGGAACATTAGCTGACCTAAATGTTATCTGTTTTAGTAATATCAGCATCATATCAGATTCGTACTTGAGCAACAAGTTTGGAATTATGAGTGCCATGTTGTTTAGCTTGATGGATTCAGGAGCAATCCTAAGCAGGTACGATGATGGTACTGAATATAAAGGCATGCCTGCATTTGGGTCAGTCGACCATTTCAGGCGGTTGGATGAAGATCCTATGTCTCCTAACCCTTCTTCTTCCTCGTCTCTGATTCTTCCCATACAGAACACCGCACGAGCCGCCGGCCGGACCATCGGCCCCCACCGCCTGTGTTCCTCTGCCACCCCCACCCCCATCCCTGCCCCCACCCGCATCGAGTTTTCTTTGTTCGGTGAGGCCCCACCACCGCCCCCAACCAAAGTCCCCACCCGAGCCCCTTCGTTCGCTCCGGCAAACTTCGGCGAGCTCTGAAAAATTGACTAGCCCAATTTTGAAATTTAGTATACTATGATTTAACTAGTGTGGAATATAAAAGGGGAAAACCATAAGCATTGGGAGTATAGTGTTGAGCGTGCCATGGCGGATCCGAAGGTGCAAACCGGACAAAGGCAACTTTGCAACCAATGTTTGCTCTCAACTAGCAAGTAGGTGATGTACAAGAAATCAGAGTAAAGCAGTGGCGATCTATTTTCTTGCCGTGATAAGTAAGTTGAGCAGATACGAAAGAGTACCGCCTCCGGTGCGGCGCCGTGTATGCATCTGCTGAGAATTTGACGATGCTGCGGTAGCGATGGCTGTCGGCGGCATGGAAGTAGATCTAGGAGGGTAGACGGTGGCGGAAGGGCACGGTGGACGAGACGGTCATAGGAGCAGCGCCGACAAGGTGGACGACGACGGGGATGAAGCGAGAGGACGGGATGCAAGGATCCCGGTCCGAAGCCGTGGATGAGAGAGGTCGATCTCTTGTAATGGACGGCGGGGTCGGGGTATTAGCTCCAGCATGGTGGAGGAGGACGACGGTGGATGGGGTGGCGGACGGAGGAGGCTGGGGTGGAGAGGGTGTTTTGGCGCCCACGGAGTACGAATGGGGAATTGGAGGGGGAGAGGAAGGGGGGAACCATGTCTTTAGGGTGCTCTTGTCTCAAATGCGAGGAAATTTACAAACTTAGCCCCCGTTTCAAATTTCCTACATCACAGCAATATTAGTCGGTTGGGGATAGGACGGTAATCTCGCATACACCGAATATTTGCCGATGAGAGTTTGTTTTTGGCGCCCATCGTGTATGAATCTAGGAGGGAGTCGATTTCGGCCGAGGACACACTGTGTTTTGGCGCCCACCATGTATAAACCCGGTTGAGAGGCGGTTATGTCACGTTTGAGTGAAATTACAAACCTACCTCTATCGAAACCTACAGAAATCGAGCAGATAGGCTTTGCGTGGCAGGGATAGGCAGTAGTAATTTCCATCTCGTAGATTTTGGTTTCGGGCGGTTATTTTGACTTTCCCCGCTTCATTCAAATTTTGCAGAGTGCACGTTTTCCGTGCCAACTCAATTCGAATCCCGTTTGTATTTTATTTTTTCGGGCAGGATCAATTTTCGATTGGAATAAAATTCTATATACATCATTTTTTGTATATTCTATTATGTCAGCTTGTGATTTACCTGCCTATAGTAATGTGATTGAAAAATAAATGTTCATGAAATTCTGCCCGTGAGTTACCTTATATTTTGACCAGCGGTTTGGTAAGTAAATTAAAGTGAAATTTGTAGAGAAGGTAAGTTAATTAAGTTGCCTGATTATAATAAGAGAAGGTTGGACGAAGGAGTGGTGGAAAGTTAGGTGAAACGAGAACCTTGCATTCTTTTTAAGTAATAGAGATTTAATAAAACTAGAACTATGCCAGTGCGTTGCAATGGGATATAAATATTCTATTATGTTAGCTTGTGATTTACCTGCCTATAGTAATGTGATTGAGAAAATAAATGTTCATGAAATTCTGCCCGTGAGTTATCTTATATTTTGATCTGCGGTTTGGTAAGTAAATTAAAGTGAAATTTGTAGAGAAGGTAAGTTAATTAAGTTGCCTGATTATAATAAGAGAAGGTTGGACGAAGGAGTGGTGGAAAGTTAGGTGAAACGGGAATCTTGCATTCTTTTTAAGTAGTAGAGATATACTTTCAAAAGCACAACAAAGAATTCTGCTCCTTTATATGTATAATATGATTTACAAATACAATGATCTCAAAATCATAAGGTTGAATTCAAAAAATTAAACCAAATTATGTTCTACTAAAATGTATGGATCAGTAATATCTACATATTAAATAACATAGATGCTCGTGAATTCATATGAGTATGCATGTTTGATAGATCAATTTTGGTTCGATTATGGAGGATTACATGTATCATCATCTCAAATTCAAATATTTGAATCCCTTTTATGTTCGCTCCTTTCATGCCCATCTCTCTCGCATGCAAGATCCTTCATGTAGCTATCACTCTCTTTTCTCCAGCTCACCCGCATGCTCAATTCATGTTTCTCCTATCCTTGCAAACATGGTCTCTCGACGTCTCCCTTGAGAAGTGACACACTCTCCCTATCATTATACATTACATGGTTTTCATTTTCTCTCACGTCTCTACCGTTCTCTCGTATCACTAGGTACCTAACCTTTCTTTTTCACCGCCACACACACACACATAGTCTCCACTCGTCTTTCACTTTGTCTTTCTCTCTATGGGATTCTCTCACACACACTATATGTCTCTAGATATGAATCATACCACTAAAATTACTCTCTCTCTCTCTCTCTCTCCTGTAGACACAACATTTGTTGCTGTCAGGACCCCGATCCTATGCCACACCGATCTAGCATGTAACAGATCATATCACTTTGCGGCCTCACGCACGGTATTCCCACGGGTGTCGCCTTACCAGGCCCGGGACCGTTTGCGCCTTTTGGCTCACGTATATGATAGTGTCGCTAGCATCCATATGACAAAGAACCCGGGCTGACCTGGCTAGTCGTGAACCCAAAGTGGCGCTAACCTATAGGGACAGGCATACATGACCTAGCAACGAACGTGTCGATCAACAACGAGTGAATTTGGGTTGTAGTAACTGGGCTAGCAGGACTCCAGGATTCCGGGCTGTAGCAGGCTAGCAGGACTCAGAAAGACACCGCGTGACATTTCCCCGAAGGGACAGACACAGGAATGAAGAAGGACACATGCCGGCCAGCCTAAGTGTTCCGGAGCAGTAGCAAGCTACCATGGCTCAGTGGAAGCACTAGGAGACATTTCCCGGTAAGAGAGGCTACCAAGGATAAACAACTAGATAGTCAGATCCCACACATACGAAGCATTTCAGTAACATACACACAATATGCTCGATATGTGCAAATACAACGTGGCATCACAACATGACTCTACAACTCAAGTATTTTATTCATTAGGCTCCGAGGAGCCAAGTATTACAAACATGGGTCTCATCACCCCATATATAGAGCATACAAGCAACAAGTGGAAGCATAAACATGTCTGAGTACAGAAAACTACAAATGAAAAAGTCTGAGAAGCGTAACTATCTACAAGATCCTGCCAAGGGCACAAGATCGTAGCTGAGGTAACAAGCTAAACATCGAAGTCCACGCGGAAACTACTAGTGAGACTGAAGTCTCTCTGCAAAAACATAAAATAGGCAAACGTGAGTACAAATGCACCCAGCAAGACTTACATCAGAACTATCTATGTATGCATTGGTATCAATAAAGCGGTGGTGGAGTTTGACTGCAGCAAGCCAGCTTTGACTCGGTGGCTATCCTGAACTACGACTGCAAGTAACTCTTTTGAGGTGGCACACACGAGTTCACATATTCACCACATCAATACACCACTATGGATCCGCTCCCGTCTCCCTACGAGAACGCCATCCATAGCACTCATGCTTATCTTGCGCATTTTAGAGTATCCACTTTCACTTGTCTATGAACTGTACAGGCAACCCAGAAGTCCTTTACTGCGGACACGTCTATTCAAATAGATGTTGTTAACCCTACAGGGGTGTACTTCTTCACACACGCTCTCGCCACTTACCACCATGTACACGTCGTGTATCTAGGCAACCTTCAAGCGGAAGCCTGGCGAGGGAGTCGACCATGACCTGACTAACCACACAAGTCTCTAGTCCAGGTTTATCACCTATTCGGGTTCCATCCGCAAGGAGATCTGGCCGGGGTGTCGCTCACGGCCCCAAACGATGTGTGCAGGGTTCCAAGCCCCCCAAACGGGCGACACTTGGCATACCCGGCCACGGTGCCTAGTCTATCCCAAGCCCACCTATACCGGGTGCCACTTGGTAGACTGCTAACACTACCTACAAACACCAGAAACTAGTTGCAACTCCTGGACAGAGATCGAGTTGGTTAATAAGTCGAGAGAGCTTGGAGTGCCCGGAGCCCAATGTGTGGTAGTAGCTGTTCATGGATCACAAACACAGAACTCAGTTCCTGAGGACGGCTGCAATGAGACAACCCACCTTGTACTCCTACATGGCCTCTCACTGCTACCTTTACCAAATCGTGTTCACACACTTAGCTCTCAACAGTAGGACATGTTCACCACATTCCAATTCATCCCCGATGAATCAGACCTGACTCAACTCTAAGAAATAGCAGGCATGACAACAAGCATGAATGAGTAGGCACATCAGGGCTCAAACAACTCCTACTCATACTAGTGGGTTTCATCTATTTACTGTGGCAATGACAGGTCATGCAGAGGAAAGGGGTTCAACTACCGCAGCATGTAACAGTTGAATCGCTGTTGTCCCAATGCAGTAAAAGAGAGCAGGAGCGAGAGAGTGGGATTGTATTGGAATGAACAAGGGGGTTTTGCTTGCCTGGCACTTCTGAAGATGATATAGCTCTTCATCGGTGTCATCAAACGCATCGTCGGAACATACGTCTACTGAGGGGGAACAACCACCGGCAAACAAGAGGGAACACAATCAATGCGATGCAACAATATGATGCATGATCATGACATGGCAATATGATGTGATTTGAGCTAATGCAACTATCAATTATTTAAATGAAGTTGGTTTGAACCCTAGGTTCAAAATCAAACTCCATATGTGGATATTCCAAATGCCATTCATTTGATTTGCCCTAAACAGTAGTTGTAAGTTGTTCTAACATGCATGAAAATGGTACAGATTGATAGATTGGATTTTTCTGATCATTTTTCATATATAATTTATTTCATTTGGAGTTATAGATTAATTTCTATGATTTTTTGAACTTTGTAACAATTTCTGGAATTTCCTGATTTATTTAAATCCAGAAAGTCAATTACTGCGTCATGCTTGCGTTAGCAAGTCAACAGCGCTGACTGGAGTCAAACCTGACGTGTGGGGTCCACACGTCAGTGTCACAGGGTTAAACGGGTGTGTGTTTAGCCTAATTACAAGATTAGTGGGCACTGGGTCCCACTGTCAGTGGCAGTGAGGTGGCTAATCAGGGGGGATTAGCACTAACGACCACGCCACGTCGGCTCTCGCCGGTGTTCCGCCAGCGGCGACCAAAACTATGGCGGAAGCTCGCCGGGGTTGCGCTATAGGTGGCGGGTGGACGCGCGAAGGCCACCAGAAGATAGCCCGCACACGCCCGCATCTAGCTAGCTGCTCGGGAGGCCGCGGGGTCGCTGGAAATGACGGCCACGACCACGGAGGCAACGGCCGGAGTTCGGCCAACGACGGGTTGGTCTCTATGGGGCACTACCAGACGGGCGGCTGGGTGTTCGTGGCTCGTGGGAGCAGATGAGAACGATGACGCTCTCAGACGCAAGCTTGAGTGGTCGTAGCGACGACGGTGATATGGCTGGCGGCGAGCGGAACTCGGCTCTGGTGCATCTATGGCTAGGGCGCGAAAATGACGCGGGAAAGATGGGAGTTAGAGGTAGGACCTCACAGTGAGTCAGACGGGAGGGTTAGTGAGCTCAAGGACGTCCTGTCGGCGGCGAATCGATGTTAGTGGTGAACGGCTCCCGAGGTGGAAGACAGTGGCGATGATGACGCTACAGCGCGTCCCGGCTGGCTTGGCTCGGTGCAGATGATGAGGAAGATGACGCGGGCCTCATGGGCATAGCAGAGGGGCGAGGGGGTAGCTGTGGCCGTGGTGGTTCTCGTTGGTGGTCTCGGGTGCGTACAGACGGTCACGAGAGAGAGAGTCAGAGAGGGGATGGGGACGAGCAAGCGGTCGAGGAAGGCGCGGGAGAGTGCGTTGCGTCCTTAGCCAGCTCCAGGCGGTCAGCGGCAAGCAGAAGGTGACGCAGGGCGTGTGTGCGTGCTGCTGCCACGCGCCCTGGCCTCCTGGCGAGAGGTTGGGGGTGACTGGCACTGCCAGTCGGCTGGGCCGGCCTGCTGGGCCAGTACAGCTGGGCCGCCAGGTAAGTCAGGTGGGTTTTCTTCATTCCTATTTTTCTTTCTGTTTTCTATTTGTTTTGCTCTGTTTTGATTTAGTACTAATACTAAACCATGTTGTTGCTTCTGAATTTATTTGTGGATGCAATATGGATTATTCGAAAACTCCACAAAGTGTTTCAGAATAATTGGAGCAATAAAAATAATTATAGGATTTATTTGCTCCAACTCAAATACAATATGAGTTAATTCAAAAATCCAAAAATGTCCTAGAAATATATTCTTCATTTTTGGCAGAGCTTTCTACCTTAACCGAAAATCATGAACTTTTCTTGAGGCACTTTGGGTTCATTGAAAATGTTTTTAATTTGAACCTAGTTGAGTTCTTTTGGTGCTAGGGTTTCAACATCCCCAATTCAAATTAATTTGAAAATAACATGATGCATGGATGCAGATGCAACTATTTGCAGGCACAAATTCTAGGGCTGTGACAGTTGCGTTCTCCTTTTTGTCTCCATCCCAGACTGACAATATTCATTTGTTTACCGATCAGACAAACTCTCCCCCTCTCTCTCTCTCTCTCACACACACACACACACAACTCCTGCTTCCACTCCCCTTCCCGACTACTGCCTCCCTCTCACACACAAAACTCTCGCTTTCGCACCCCGACTCGTATTTCTCTCACAAACATTTACCAACTAGCCTCTAGATAGGTTTATACACCCGCACACTCATGCTTCCACTATCGCATACATGTCCCTCTCCCGCTCCTTGTATCTATGTAGAATTTTCTTCCCTTCTTGATACACGCCCTCTCGATTGTGCACACACACACTATCGCCTCATTTTAAGCTGATACCTCTCGCACACACACTCTTTGTGTCTTTGTCACACATGCACTCCATCCTCCTCCTCTCTCCCTCTCTCTCTCACACACATGGGCTTTTTGCAACAACTAGCAAGATGCCCATGTGTTGCACGGAACATCAAGATGCATTTGTATGAGTAGTTTATCTTGTGGGAGAAAAGGATGAACAAGGGAAGGCCTTATTTGCAAGTGTGGAGAGGGGTGTGGGTATCTTTTTGCAAAATTTCCATAGTTTCCTTCTTATCCGTCAGATATAGATCAGACGGCCTATATTGTAGGATGGCAGACACACGTTCATCACCGACTATGCTTTTTATAAGAGTAGGGATAAAAAACAGAGTTGGTGATGATGGTGGGCCTGCCATCCTGCAATATAGGCCGTCCGGTTTATATCTGACGGCTAGGAACGAAACTATGGCAATTTACCCGCACTCCTCTCCACATTTGTAGATAAGGCCTTCCCTCGTTCATCCTTTTCTCCCACAAGATCTTGATGTTCCGTGCAACGAACGGGCATCTTGCTAGTAAGAGTAGAAATTAGACATACACCACTTCTCGAATCTTGAAACCAACAACATTCCTCCCTTATCTCATCAAAACCGCCAAAGGGATATATTTTGAGTGAAACATAACAATTTTTTAGTGATATACGTATTTCAAAACTTGACTTTTTTCTATCAAATCGGTGAATATGTATTAATCTACTCAGATCGTGTGGCAACGCATTGTCACATTGCTAGTAGTTATTATAATTTTTTGGACACCAGACAACATATACAAAGAGAAGAGGTGCACACACGCAGTTGGTCTCTCGCTGTCTCGCACACACGAGTGTTATGTAAACGCAACGTTAACAAATAAACCCTAAAACCCTAGGTGCACGATTGCTGCATTTGCGGGTACCGGGTACGTGCTGGAGCGCACCTTTGTAGGAATAGTCAGCTCGCATGATATTTTGACCCGTAGGAGTTGATGGTCGGGACCACAGGTGAATGACTTCGAGGCGGTGGCTCGCCAGTTGCCACAGATCGAGTAGCCACGTTTAAAATATCATTTTTTAGCGGGGTTAAGAGTTCCGGTTTTCAATGGCGCGTTATAAGTACTAAGTAGTTTTTAGAATGATTGGTATGGAGCGAAAATGGAATTCATAGTACTACGTACCTCCTTGGCGTATGGTTGTATGGGTTTATGTTGCGAGATGTTGAACCTGGTAGTTCTAGGGCAAATACTATGGTTTAGATTTAGATGTTGGTTTTTAGTAATGAAAATCGGAAGGGGGAAACCCTTCTTTGATTAAAGAAAACTACTACCTCCGTTCTGGTTTACTAGTCCCCATCGTATTTTGGGTCAAAGTTTGTCCATGAATTTTACTTGTAAAATGTGAATGGAAAACAAGATTTTGTTATATGTAAACAAAAAAGGTCTGGAGGGAGTGATTGCTCTGACACGGACGCGACCTCTCATAGCGCAGGCATTGAACCGACGCGCCAGCCAAGAGGGCCCCACTCGCTGCAGGCCCGGCTGAACACGCCTCCTCGCCGCATGCAACCGGCTTCAGACTGCCCCGCCTGCCTTCATTGAATCCGCGCGTGTGCCGGCAACACGTCCTTCCGCGAGCCAGACGACATTTTAGAACACAAAAGATGACCAAAATATAATTAATTACACATGGTCTTGACTTGTTGTGCTCGCACTGGTAGCAGGAACTAGAGGTTTTTCTTTATTCATAACTCTCCTCAATTTGTTTTGGCTTTGAAGTGAATCATGGTTGTGGACATTATGTATGAATGTGGAGATATTTGTGAACATGAGTTTGATGTGGAAGTTGAACTTAGAATGTCGGGCTTGCGTGTGAACTATACCATGTCCAATACTTCGTCTGTTATTGTTTGGAAAGTAATTGTTGTTACTACATGACCCGAAAAAATATATTTTGTGCCACATCAGTAGATGCACGGACATCACAACAGGCATCCTGACTGGATAAACATTTGAACCTAGATACTATGAAGGAAATTTTGTATTGACAATAGTTTTAAATAGCTGGAGACGCCTAGCCTGCTTTGCCTCTACTAGCTTATTTCTGGCTTCTTCCATCTCTTCTTTGGCATGGATGAAGAGAGCATCTGATTGCTCTTTTCGCTTCTTCAGGAACTCAGCTACATTCTCAAGGGCTGTTGCACGCTTTCTTTCAGCCTTGAGGACTGTTGACATACTAGAGCCACGAGGACACGAACAGCTGACGACTCCACCTGGCTTATGTGTAATCCAGCATCATCTAGGAATTTGCACCTTGTGTCTAATCCAACATCATTAGGGAACTGACACCTTGTGTGTAATCCAGCCTCATTCTGGAAACATGATCTCGAGGTTGACCATACTTCCCTCCTAGCAGGAACTGCATCCTGAAAGTACATGAAGTCCCAATGTGTGGTTTCGGTAATTAATGACAATCCTAATGGACTAATGTTTGCATTAAGTTATACATTTGAAGGAAAGTTCCATTTCCAATGCATGAAGAATATTGGATGAACTGAAGGATGTTTATTCCATGGTAATGCAAGAAGGAGATAGAATGGATTTGAAATGAATGCCATATACATATTGTCGTGCATGCATCAAGGCTTATGGGTTGAACCATGATGGATCAAGATCTTGAGAGAATGATTAAAGAGAAGAATTCTACATATGCTTGAAGATAGGATCATTATGAGCTCATATGTTGAGTCATGGATTAGTATGTCATGAAGCAAGTAAGTCAAGTGAAGAATTCATTGTGCCTCTCAAGATACTATGTTGGAGCATGAGAACGAGCAAATGAGGTCCAATATGATATTCAAGAAAAAATTGATATGGTCATGATGAATTAAGATATTGGTTATTATGTCTTGAAGAAATGAAGCATAGTGAAGATATCAATAGGGCCTTCAAGACATCAATATTAATCATGGAGCAAAGATAAATGTTGACCAAGATGAAGATCAAAGATTGACCTCTAAGATGGACAACACACAAGCGCATATCATGTGCCACATGAGATCTTGTGGCATGGTAAGAATTTATCAATTGCGCTTTGTGTATTAACCCATACTATGTGTTGTCTATGTTTTGTGGGTTAGGTAATTCTCATGAGCTTGGTGCTCATCAAAGGATGTCATCAAGTAATTAATGATGATGTACAAGTGAAGATGAATGCAAAGCAAAGCTTCCCACATTGTGTATGGGGGAGCTACTTGAAGACTTCTCCAATGTCTTGCCTTCAACTTGAGCCATGAAGAAACATCAATATAAAGCTCAAGTGAAAGGCTCTAGTCAAAGGTATTAGTTCCTTTGGCTTTAGAAGTGAGGATTGATGACCATCTAAAAGGATATATGCTCAAGAATGAGTTTCTGGAAGCTATCTAGTATAGTTCTTTTATGATTCTTGAGTTATAGGGATCCCGCACTATTAAGAGGGGATCAAAGGGGTTAGTGATGGATTTTCCCAAGTCAACATCATCTATTTGTATTCTTCTCACATCATATTCCAACATAGGCATATTTCACTCATATCCAATGCAAATACAAAATGCCTACACATCTACCAAAGAAAATCCATAGCCAAATAGGTTCCCCAAAGTATATGATCTTACCTTTACATACTTTGCACCCTCCATTTTGGTTTATCTTGGGTGGTTCTCTATGTGAGGACCTGGAGCTTTTCCATAGCTTCAAAACAAGCCCAAGATCATCAAAATCGGAGTCCGGATGTGAAAGTTATGTATGTTTTACTTTTGGGGCGGCTGCAGTTTTTGTGTTGGCCGGATGTCCGAGCTTTTCCCTGGATGTCCGGCCACTGCTATCCAGAGGGCATCTGATTTGTGTGAAATCACCGGATGTCCGGCCCCTGGCCCGGATGTGTGGCCGTAGATGTCTAGAAACCTTACCGAAATGTTGTTTGTATACGCCGGAAGTCCGGCCCTTGGTCGGATGTCCGGGGCCCCAAGTTTGGCCAGATGTCCGGGCCCTGTAACCTGTTTTTCTGCGTACATGTGTGCACACTTCACAGCACCCGGATGTCCGGCCCCAGGCCCGTATGTCCGGCCCGACACAGCCACTTACACTCCAACGGCCATATTTGCACTACTACCATATATAACCTTCTTCCACCCCGGGAGAAGGTTCAGCAACACATTCATATGAACCCTAGAACACAAAAAGGCTCCCTCTCACTTCTCCTACCCCAAATCTTAGATCCCGGAGAGATTCGTGAGAGTTCTTGAGAGATTTTCCAATCAAGTGATAGATCCACTCCCTCTCCCTCTTGTGACCAAAGGAATTCGTGATTTGAGCAAGTCTTGAGCATTTCCCCCTTGATCTTGTTACTCTTGGAGGTTGGAGACTCCTAGGCGGTAGGAGTGCTTCGCTGAGGAATCAACTTGTGATTTGTCCCCTGGAAAGTTTGTGAAGGTTTGGAGGCCACCTCAAGGTCTTCCACTAGCGGTTGGGAATCGCCTTCGTGGTGATATCTCAAGGAGAATAGGGTGAGCCTTCGTGGCGTTGGTGTGCCTTCGTGGTAACATCCACCTCTCTAACGGTGACTAGCTTCCCTCCAAGGAAGTGAACATCGGGATACATCATCGTCTCCGTGACTTCGGTTATCCCTAACCCTAACTCCTTACTTGTGGTTTACCTTGGTCACTTGACCGCGCATTCACTATTCTTGTTGTCCTCATTATATTGTGTTGGTTACCATATCGTAGAGATTATTTAGGCCAACACTTTATAGTCTGCAATTCATACTTCCTACTATTGTTCTATCTTGTGTTTAGTGTCAATTGCTAGCTTGTAACATATCTTGTGTAATCATGTAGTGCTTACTTGAGTTTGCTTGTATCATTCAATTCCATATATTGTGATACAATTTGTGTAAGCTTGTATTGCCTACTTGTGGGTGTGTGTATTATTCATTTCCATATCTCGTGATATACATTGAGTAAGTTTGTGTAACTTACTTGTGCTTACTCATATCCTCGTTGTTCTCATCTTGTTTATGCTAAGTTGTTGGTGCACTTAGTGAGCCTAGTATGTTTAGGATTTTTGCTTGAAAAGTATCCGCTTAGTTTATTTCCGCATTAGGATATAGCCAAATCCATAAAAGATTTTAAAACTCCTATTCACCCCCCCTCTAGACGACATCGTGGTCCTTTCAATTGGTATCATAGCAAGGTCTCTCCTTTTTAGGCTTAACCGCCTAGAGAGTAACGATGTCGACTAGTGAACTAGTGCATGATGACACATTTTGTTTTAATGGCACAAATTACATTTTGTGGAGATTACACATTCTTTGTCATTTTCGGGACATGGGTCCAAATGCTTTGCGGATTGTGGTTGTTGGGAATTCAAATCTAAAGGATGGAGAATCTCTGTCACTTGGTGATATGCATCTTGATAGTGAAGCTTTAAGTATCATTCACCAAGCTATAACCTTCGAGGTGTTCAAGTCAATCTCGTCTTGTTCGTTGGCTCATGATGCTTGGACCAAAATTGAAGATATATATGGTGGGTCCAATCTTCATGAAGACAATATTCTTTTTGGGGAGTTAATGGAGGAGTTCTCCACATTTTTAAATCATGAAGAGCTCTCTATTGCTTCCACCTCCGATTACTTGCATACCTCAACATCTTTCACTTCATCAACATGTGGCATACCACAAGGTAATGACATGGTGAGTGAAGAAATATCATGTAATGATGGTGTTAAGCTCATTTGTGATGATATGCTTGATCTCCCATGTTACCATGATAGAAATGTTTTGGTTTCCTCTAGTTTTTCTATGACTAACCATGTAGAGGAAATCAAGAAAGATGAGGCATGCTTGATTGATGAAGAACCCTCTTCTCCAAAAGAATCATAATCAACCCCTTTTGTTCACATGTGCCTCATGGCAAGAGGTAATGACGAGGTATCATCTTGTCTTAGTGATAATGATGATAGTTGTAATGAGGAAGATGATGAAGTCTTGACTCAAAATCTCTATGAGATTGGGAAAACTCTTCGTAGAGCTAAAAATAACACTTATAAAAGGCTCCAAGATGTTCTTTCTTGCTTTCAAAAACGTAACGACTTATTTCTTTACGAGCAAGCAAAAATTGAACAACTTGAACATGAACTTGCTATGGCTCATCAATGTCTTAGTGACTTGAGGTCTTTAAAAGAAGAGGTTGAAGTTACCCATTATAAACTTAAAGAGGATTTTGAGCACCTTGACCTTGACTACAAGAAGGTTAAAGGAGAGCTCACCAAACTCTCTAAGTCTCATGAGGAACTTCAAGCTACTCATGCGGAGTCTCTAACTTCTACATGCTACTCTCATATTGATAACGATGCTTGTGCTACTAACTCCATCTTGTGTGAAGCATCGATATTAAAAGAAAATGCTGAGCTAAGGACCCAACTTGATTTGCTAACTAGCAATTATGGGAAATTGGGAGAAAGTCATAGAAAGCTCTCAGGAACTCATGAGGATCTTCTAATCTCTCATGATGAGTTAAAGTTAGCTCATGAGGCTATGGTCACCAAGGTAAAATCATGTGAGTCTCATGTGGATATTAGCACATCTTCTAGTCGAAATGCCTTATTGTCATGTGCTAGTCCTTGCAATTCCTCTCTACATGATATTGGTACATCTTGTAATGAATTGCTCACCATGCCTTGTTGCTCTAACAATGAAGATTCTACTTCCTCTAGTTCTTTTGTTAATACTAACCTTGTAGAGGAAAATAAAGAGCTCAAGGCGCAAGTCACTAGTTTGAAGAAAGACTTGGAAAAATGTTGTGATAATATCTTGAGTGTGCAAAAGGACCCTCAGGACAAAATAAGACTTGATTTCATCTCCAACAAGAAGAAGTCTAAGAAAAAGAAGAAGGGACAAGATCAAGTCAAGAATTCGGCCAACATTACTTGCTTCAAGTGCAAGAATGTTGGACACCATGTGAGATCTTGTCCATTGAAGAAGAAGGCTTCAAATGTGAAGCATCAAGGGAAGTGGCCTAAAGTTCAATATCAAGATAATGAAAGGCCTCTTCCCATGCCTAACCAAGATAATGCTCTCCAAGTTGAAAAGGTAAAGAAGAAGAGAAAGGGGAGCACATGTTGCTATATTTGCCGTAAGAAGGGACACATAGCTTCATCTTGTCCCAACGGTAACATATCTAAGCCTCCTATAGTCAATAATCATTATTCGCTAAGGAAGGATCTTGGTGGCAATGTGTTTGCCAAGTTTGTGGGTTCCCAAAGAAGTTTGAAAGTGGACAAGACCATTTGGGTTGCCAAGCCTATTGTTACTAACTTCTTAGGACCCAACTTGGTTGGGGACCATCAAGCTCAAACTTGATCAATAGGTGTGTGGATGGCATTGGAGACTTGGCTACTTCATGAAGAAAAACTATTTTCACCATATGTTATGGTTTATGCCAAGTCAAGTGGATTATCATCATATCTCTCAATCCAATGCTCGTCTTTGCGGTAACTTGCACTTGCATTGTTTACATTGAAAGTTACTATGTCCCTTGCATTTTTAGGTTTAGTACCTAGCATGTGCTTTTATAGTTGTGCTTTCTAGTATGCTTGATTTGTGTTATCTAGCATGTGTAGGTCGCAACGCACTTCATATATTTGTGCATGTGTGGTTTCAAGCCTTTATTGCTTCATTAGTTGAATCTTCCTTGGCTGGATCATCACATTATGGGGGGAGTGCTATGTTTTATGCATATCACAAACCTTAAATGTGTATGTATGTGGGATACCACCTAGTATTGTTAGTGCAATATTATATAGTTACTATGTGGTATGTAAAGCTCATTTGAAACTCAAATTCTCATCCATTAATTATCCTTAGTTGGGTTTCATTTGCCTCTTATGGATAATACATGGATCATCATATTATGGGGGAGTGATATGCTTTGTGCATATCACAATCCTTGTTAATATGAACAATTGAGGGATGCCACTTAGAATTTATATTTGAGATTATCTTATATCTCTGTGGCATGCAATGTCTTGTTTACGTATGGCATTCTTGTGCGGTTTTGCCCATGGCTATCTTTAAAATCATATTTGGAAAATCATTTGATTAAAGTTATTCCAATTATTACTTTACATGATGATCTATCTAGTTGGAATGTTAATATTATGCTATCCAAGCATTGTGGTTATTTCTAAACTCTCATGTTATGCTTGTGTTAGTATAGATGATCATGTACTTATTTGGTTTCTACACCGAATGATAACCCAAAATACCATTTTGTTTGAATTCATCTTATTGCTCTATATGAGAGTTTGTTATCTCATTGTTTATAGTGTCGTATATCTACTTGAGTGGGATATTCCTATGAGTATGTGTGCAATGCATATCTTATATGCTCATTTTTTTCCTTGGTTCATATGTTGAACTTTCTATGCTATCATATGTTGATTTGTCACTTTGATTCATTTTGGACAACATGAATGACTAGTGATGTTATTGGAAGTATTAACGGTTATGTGGTCATTTGTCCAATTTGTATCTCCCTGGATTTTGGTAGGCTTGTGCATGCATATTTACTATGTGTAAATTCACATGCCTTGTTTGCCTTATTTGATCCAATATATATATGGTAAATCCATCAAATTCTTAATAGCTATGATGTGCATGAAATTCAAATTCACATCAATAGGCACATATTTAAGTGGTTTTACCCTATGTGTTGTAGTTATGCTAACTACTTCGGACCCAATAAGTTTGGGGACCATATTGTACTTAAAATGTTTTAGGTACATTTGAGAAGCATTGGGTGCTTGGCTTATTCATGAAGGTGGTGGCACTATGAGGAAATTAGAGCCAATCTTGGACATTTTATTGATCTACAACTTCATACCAATGCTATCTCAGTAACAAGTATTTACTTCATGCATATATATAGAAATGAGGTCAACCTTGTGTAGGTTGCATCATGGCATGAATTTCTTGACTCGTTCCTGTGATACTTGTTTCCTTTCTCAAAGCATCCCAACAATGATATCTTGTTGCTAGTTGTGATGTCTTTGATGGTTGTGTGTTTGGAGTTCATTAATATAAAATAAGATTATATTAAGCCATGTGCCATGCTTTCAAGCAAATATCTCATTGGTATATTTTATGACTCCCGTTTGGATATCTTATTCCTTCCTTTCGTAACTATTTTATGTGTACATCCTTCTTTGTGGATATCATCTACCTAGTATCTTATACACGTGAGAGAAGTTACATCTCTAGTTGATATTCCTATTCTTTCCTGTCCACCATTTCATTCACTTTTTATATCTTTTTGGTGGCTCCATGGAAGCATTTGTTGAATGAGTGCATGTCTTACCTCTTTGCATCTTAGTGCACTCATGTTTGGTGAAGATTGTTGTCCTCATGCTTGTCTTGACAAGCCTATTATTTCCTATCTTCATCATGGATTGTCACAAGCTTTGATTTTTAGTTTGCTATTAGTGAGCTTGTGAACCCATTTGCTTGATGTGTGTGTGACCTTCTTAACTTCGTGTGTGTGGGAAGGACATGTCTTGCACCTTGTATCTCATTTACTCAAGGCTATGTTGATGCTTAATTCTCATCCTTATACTAGTCTTCTCAAGTGCTTTGACGTGACTCACACACATCATTTTGGTTGTGCCTATTCTTAGGTTGCCTCATGTACATGTTGCTCAACCATATGTTTGTTGCAAATGCTAGGCTTCTTTTCTTATCTATGTTTGCTTGCAATTGTTGTGTGTTCCTATTGATTTTGGGGGAGTGATGATCCTATTTTGTGCACTTGTACCCAAATAAAAAAAACTAAATTGTGCACAAATCATGGGGAGCTTCTCTATTTTCCTTAGAACACTCCTTTACCCAAATCGTAATATTCTTTTATCCTTTTGGCTCGTCGAATCTTTTGATTGCTTGCTTCACTTTGTGTTATGCAAATGAGATCAATTTGTGCCATGAGCTTTGTGCCATGTACCTTGCTATTATGACTAGGCTCAAGTTGTATAATAGTGGATTCACTTGTGGATATCATGTTCTTATCAATTGCAACCTTTCTTTTTGTGTATATGAGTTTCTTTATGGATACATATCATGATTATTATTGGCCACTTAGAAATTTTTATACATGAAAAAGTTCATATCTTTGTATCTGATTGCATTCTATAGATTCCGAGCTCCTTTAATTATTCATCATTGAATATGTGCATTTAATTTTCACTCGCATCTTGTAATACGCACACATTAAGGAGAAAGTCATAATATATTGGCTTCTATATTTTTCCCATTTTGGCATTTGTTGCAAATGGGGGAGAAGTTTAGAGGGTTTAAGATAAGTATTTTAAGTGCTTGTTGTTCATTCATGCTTATCTACCCTGGTTATATATGTTTGTTGCATGAATGAATATATAGAGAAAACTCCACCTAGTGTATGACAAACAATATATGCAAGGAAATTCAAAGTTCATTCACACATGCATATACTGTGGGGGAGCTTGATCTATATATTGTGGTTCTACTGATATCAAATACTTGTGTAGTATTTCGATGTTAGTACACCGTGTGTGATAAACTCAAGTATCTTTGTGACACTTGATGCTATCAAAACTATCCCAAGTATACAATCTATCCTCGAGTAAATTGCATACTTGGGTTAAAATTCATTATATAAACCCTCTTGTTGAGATTGTCATCAATTACCAAAATGGGGGAGATTGAAAGTACATGTAGTCCCCATGTGTGGTTTCGGTAATTAATGACAATCCTAATGGACTAATGTTTGCATTAAGTTATACATTTGAAGGAAAGTTCCATTTCCAATGCATGAAGAATATTGGATGAACTGAAGGATGTTTATTCCATGGTAATGCAGGAAGGATATAGAATGGATTTGAAATGAATGCCATATACATATTGTCGTGCATGCATCAAGGCTTATGGGTTGAACCATGATGGATCAAGATCTTGATAGAATGATTAAAGACAAGAATTCTACATATGCTTGAAGATAGGATCATTATGAGCTCATATGTTGAGTCATGGATTAGTATGTCATGAAGCAAGTAAGTCAAGTGAAGAATTCATTGTGCCTCTCAAGATACTATGTTGGAGCATGAGAACGAGCAAATGAGGTCCAATATGATATTCAAGGAGAAAATTGATATGGTCATGATGAATTAAGATATTGGTTATTATGTCTTGAAGAAATGAAGCATAGTGAAGATATCAATAGGGCCTTCAAGACATCAATATTAATCATGGAGCAAAGATAAATGTTGAACAAGATGAAGATCAAAGATTGACCTCTAAGATGGACAACGCACAAGCGCATATCATGTGCCACATGAGATCTTATGGCATGGTAAGAATTTATCAATTGCACTTTGTGTATTAACCCATACTATGTGTTGTCTATGTTATGTGGGTTAGGTAATTCTCATGAGCTTGGTGCTCATCGAAGGATGTCATCAAGTAATTAATGATGATGTACAAGTGAAGATGAATGCAAAGCAAAGCTTCCCAAATTGTGTATGGGGGAGCTACTTGAAGACTTCTCCAATGTCTTGCCTTCAAGTTGAGCCATGAAGAAACATCAATATAAAGCTAAAGTGAAAGGCTCTAGTCAAAGGTATTAGTTCCTTTGGCTTTAGAAGTGAGGATCGATGACCATCGAAAAGGATATATGCTCAAGAATGAGTTTCCGGAAGCTATCTAGTAGTTCTTTTATGATTCTTGAGTTATAGG
Organism: Triticum aestivum; assembly: GCF_018294505.1. Classification (NCBI taxonomy): domain Eukaryota; kingdom Viridiplantae; phylum Streptophyta; class Magnoliopsida; order Poales; family Poaceae; genus Triticum; species Triticum aestivum. The sequence continues at coordinate 543,436,058 of NC_057798.1, forward strand.
GATCCCGCACTATTAAGAGGGGATCAAAGGGGTTAGTGATGGATTTGCTCAAGTCAACATCATCTATTTGTATTCTTCTCACATCATATTCCAACATAGGCATATTTCACTCATATCCAATGCAAATACAAAATGCCTACACATCTACCAAAGAAAATCCATAGCCAAATAGGTTCCCCAAAGTATATGATCTTACCTTTCCATACTTTGCACCCTCCATGTTGGTTTATCTTGGGTGGTTCTCTATGTGAGGACCTGGAGCTTTACCATAGCTTCAAAACGAGCCCAAGATCATCAAAATCGGAGTCCGGATGTGAAAGTTATGCATGTTTTACTTTTGGGGCAGCTGAAGTTTTTGTGTTGGCCGGATGTCCGGGCTTTTCCCTGGATGTCCGGCCACTGCTATCCAAAGGGCATCTGATTTGTGTGAAATCACCGGATGTCCGGCCCATGGCCCGGATGTCCGGTCGTAGATGTCCAGAAACCTTACCAAAATATTGTTTGTATACGCCGGATGTCTGGCCCCTGGCCGGATGTCCGGGGCCCCAAGTTTGGCCAGATGTCCGGGCTTCGGCCAGATGTCCGGGCCCTATAACCTGTTTTTCTGCGTACATGTGTGCACACTTCACAGCACCCGGATGTCCGGCCCCAAGCCCGGATGTCCGGCCCGACACAGCCAGTTACACTCCAACGGACATATTTGCACTACTACTATATATAACCTTCTTCCACCCCGGGAGAAGGTTGAGCAACACATTCATATGAACCCTAGAACACAAAAAGGCTCCCTCTCACTTCTCCTACACCAAATCTTAGATCCTGGAGATATTCGTGACTGTTCTTGAGAGGTTTTCCAATCAAGTGATAGATTCACTCCCTCTCCCTCTTGTGACCAAAGGAATTCATGATTTGAGCAAGTCTTGAGCATTTCCCCCTTGATCTTGTTACTCTTGGAGGTTGGAGACTCCTAGGCGGTAGGAGTGCTCCGGTGAGGAATCAACTTGTGATTTGTCCCCCGGAAAGTTTGTGAAGGTTTGGAGGCCACCTCAAGGTCTTCCACTAGTGGTTGGGAATCGCCTTCGTGGTGATATCTCAAGGAGAATAGGGTGAGCCTTCGTGGCATTGGTGTGCCTTCGTGGTAACATCCACCTATCTAACGGTGACTAGCTTCACTCCAAGGAAGTGAACATCGGGATACATCATCGTCTCCGTGACTTCGGTTATCCCTAACCCTAACTCCTTATTTGTGGTTTACCTTGGTCACTTGACCGCGCATTCACTATTCTTGTTGTCCTCATTATATTGTGTTGGTTACCATATCGTAGAGATTATTTAGGCCAACACTTTATAGTCCGCAATTCATACTTCCTACTATTGTTCTATCTTGTGTTTAGTGTGAATTGCTAGCTTGTAACATATCTTGTTTAATCTTGTAGTGCTTACTTGAGTTTGCTTGTATCATTCAATTCCATATATTGTGATACAATTTGTGTAAGCTTGTATTGCCTACTTGTGGGTGTGTGTATTATTCATTTCCGTATCTCGTGATATACATTGAGTAAGTTTGTGTAACTTACTTGTGCCTACTCATATCCTCGTTGTTCTCATCTTGTTTATGCTAAGTTGTTTATGCACTTAGTGAGCCTAGTATGTTTAGGATTTGTGCTTGAAAAGTATCCGCTTAGTTTATTTCCGCATTAGGATATAGCCAAATCCGTAAAAGATTTTAAAACGCCTATTCACCCCCCCTCTAGGCGACATCGTGGTCCTTTCAGATTAAGACTCTTCTTATGACACATTGTAGAACACGAGGCTTAAGAGAAATAGAAACTACAACATATACACATCGAAGAACACGAGGCTAAACGAAAGTAATTGAAAGGGTGTTACTTACCAAAGCTCATTTTACAGGTTCGGTGCAACTCCTCTTTAACTTGCCACGCTCCTTGAAGATGTCCCCAATATCCCGTGTATGGTCTTCATTGCTCCTCTGCATGTTCGCACTCGTGGTTTTAAAATCTCAACACGGCAAGAAAAATATACTACTAGTAACACTTGCGCATCTTGTGGGCAACATTAAAGCACTTGTCTGCCATGTTAGAGCATCTCCAACAGAATTGCAACGCGCGACGCTTTAAAAAAGCGTTTACAGTGCTGAGATCGAGAAGTGGAGATAGAGAGTAGATGATAGTTCTCAGCATAGATAGATAAAAAATAGATTATTCAACTACTCCTCGTCATCCGACTCCTCCTCGGTGATGTCCTCCTCCGACGTCTGATTGTAGGCGTGAAGATACCGATCATCGTCGGATTCGCAGGGCGACGCTACTCCTAGCCTCATGTTGAATTGAGCACCCACTTTTCGCCTATGCTTGTCGTCGCGATAGCCGGCTCGCTCCGCCCTCCTCTTATCCCTCTCGCCCTCCTTTGCTCATAGAACTCGCGCTCGTTGATGATGTCCTGCGGGAATCATTGGCGCCACAGCGCCATGGCTTCCTCGTCCATCTCAGCGATGCCGAGACGGTGCTCCCGCCTCCGGTTGTCGTGATGATCCTCGTCGATGATAAGCCATGGCAGAGGCGCGAGCTCCTGTTCCCGCTCCCACGTCGGCACGTTGGGGGAAGTTCAATGTTCTATGAGGCCACCGGAGGCGCCACGCCGCCGCGTCGTACCTGCGGGCAGCCTCGTTGGCGATGTTGAAATTGCCGAGGCCGAGGCGCATCCCGTGGAACCGGATCTCGGCGGAGAAGCCGCCGGAGGGGCGCGTGCGAACGCCGCGGTATCCCCAAGTTTCCCGGCGACGCGGCGGCATGGTGGAGCAGCGGCGGCAAGGCGACAAAGAGCGGGGAGAGTGCGGTGGCGAGGCACAGAGCGGGGAGAGAGCGGTGGAAAGGCACAGAGTGGTGGGAGGGTGTTGGATTTTATAAAGCGCGCCGGATGCCGCGCGCCAAAACTAGCGCACGCCCGGCCGCTTTTTCCCCCGCGCGCAATCCTTTCCCGACGTCTCTACTATCTCCACTCTCTTCTCTACTGTTATATTTATTTAATATTTAATATTTATCTCTACTTCTCTACTCTCTATTTGTTTTCTCTACTTTTTCCCTACTCTTATAAAAAACAGAGTTGGTGATGATGGTGTTCCTGCCATCATGCAATATAGGCCATCCAATTTATATCCGATGGATAGGAAGGAAACTATGGCAATTTTGCAAAAAGATACCCACACCCCTCTCCGCATTTGCAAATAAGGCATTCCCTCATTCATCCTTTTCTCCCACAAGATAAACTACTCATACAAATGCATCTTGATGCGTGCAACGCACGGGCATCTTGCTACTTCTAAAAAACTATCCATCATTTGCCACACTACTGGTTGCAGATGAAATACCTACCCAAGCACAGCGCGATATAGGAGCGACACACAATTACAAGCTGATATTTTGTTGGACAATGGAGTCTATAACCAATTACTTTTACGGGAACAATAGCACCCAGGATATTTGAAGGGTAGGTATGAACAAAATTGGAACTGCACATGTACTGCTAAGTGATTCAATACACACATTACCAATCGAGGAGGAGAACGATGGTCGCGGCAACCTTTGTGAGTCATGGTCGGCAACGGGAGTCAGTTCATTGTCCACGACGGTGGTGCTTCTGCGCTTGGCGTCGACTTCCAGGAAGCAGATCCGAGACCGTGGAAGACGGTGCCGGGGAAGAGGCTCTGTGTACGACGACGACGGTGGACCAGCTCCAGTGCGGCATACGAGGTCGTCGATAAGGCAGATGCGCTGCGGTGGACGAGTGCGCCGCTGTAGAAGGGGAGGAGCACGAAGCCTGCGGTGCCGTGGAGAAGTCTATTTTGCGGTGGGGATAGAAAATGGGGAGTATTCACACTACTAGAAAAACCGCTACTAATGGCGCACCTAATTTGGCCATTAATGGCGCATCACCGGTGCGCCATTACTAGCACGCCATTAGTAATTTTTACTAATGGCGCACCACTGGTGCGCCATTAGTAAATGCCATGGTGCGCCATTAGTATGCCTCCCAGGGGCCATGTATACCCAGGTGCTTTGGATACTAATGGTGCACCACAACTGGATGCGCCATTAGTAACCGCGGCATACTAATGGCGCACTGTCCTGTGATGCGCCATTAGTGATGCGCCATTTTGAATCTAGATCTGGATCGTGATTTTTTGCCCATTTTTTGCTCGTTTTTTTTGCTTGTTTTTTGGCACGACAATATTCTCAAATTTTGTTCCTGTTTTTGGATCTTGTTGCCATGGTCTTTTGCCGGAGAGGAGTTCGCCGGAGAGGAGGAGGAGGAGGTCGCTGGAGAGGAGGAAGGAGAAACCACGAGGGGATGGGAGGAGCTCACCGGAGAGGAGGGAGGAGGAGCTCACCGGAGAGGAGGGAGGAGGAGCTCACCGGAGAGGAGGGAGAAGAAACCATGAGGGGAGGGGAGGGGAGGGGAGGAGGGAGGAGGGAGGAGG